>NC_143112.1:5595652-5906521 GCF_061535455.1 Colias philodice
TTTTTTTTAACAAAAGGGTCAGCTTTTTTCTCTCACAAAGAAATCTTAGCAATTTAACCATACGTATGTTAGAACACAAGACCTCATGAACCAGATGGTGTCACCGGAGCCGGCGCTGCGCGAGCGCACCCGCCAACTGTGAAAAATTGTTTGGGAAACCTTATTGTGTAGGTGGCAGATGTTTGGTCGCGTAGTGTGATGGTATTTGTGTTTCGGCGCTAATATTGTTAAAGGGTTTTGGGTTGGTTAGTTTTTGGTTGATTTTGGGAATTATTTTCGCATTTCGCTTTCGAATAGGTATAAGATCTTCGCTGATTAATTGGTTTTCTAGCTAATTTTGCAATGAATTTTATTTTTTGATTGGTTTGAAATTTGAATTAATTCGGAAGAAGTTTAGCAATTATACTTACTTTCTAGGTCTTTGCTGACTGAAAATACGAAACTGGACAGGCTTCTAGTCTACACTACCTCCTATTTAAGCCTATCGATTTTAAAATTTATTTAACAATTATTTTAAAATCGTATTTATTGTAATTTTAAAATTAAAATCTACCTACATCTTTACGGAGTAGACGTATTTTAAAAGATGATTTCAAGTTTATTTTGCGTTGTTCTGTTTACACCATTATTTATTTGTTTTCATTCCCACTGAAAGCGCGATTCAGCCATCTTGTCTCTCCACGGCTACGCTATCAGCGCGTAGCCGCCGGCGATTGCCGCTCTTGTATATTTAATGCTACACCCATTGTTGCTACGCGGGTGCAATGTTCTGGATAGGGCTGGCACTCGCTCGAAATTAGGGCTCTGGTAGCAGCCAGTTACAAATTAAGGATACCTACTAACTTAATACAATTTGGCAGCTCTGTATATTTAAGAAATATTCTTGTATATTTAAAGTCGGGTATATTGTTGCTACGCGGCCCGCGGGTGCAATGTTCTGGATAGGGCTGGCACTCGCTGGAAATTAGGGCTGCCACTTGATGTAAATTAGGGCTGGAGTCTCTACAAATGAAGAGACTACACTCTTGTTATACTTTTTGGCGACTAACTTCAAAAATAGTTGAACTCAAATATTTAATTATTAATTCTACTAAAGTTCTTTTAGAAGGGCCTTTGAATGTTTTATACTTGTGTCCATACGATTAATATTTGTGTTGAATGTGTGGCTTTATAAAAATGCAATGTTTTTTTCTATTCTGTGATAATCCTATAGTAAGTGGACAATATTTCATAAAAGAGTATGCATTGTGTAGAATAGTAATTAGCCTTTTAATTCTAGTATAATTCAAAGAAGAAATTATTTATTTACTTGTGTACTTAGACTATTTCTTATGTGTGGTATTACATGTATATATTTATTTTACATCATAACGATTAGGACAGTACGCCTGGAACATAGGGGAAATGGGTTCGGTTCCCGGTGGAGACTAAGAAAAAACGTCTCAATCTAGAAGTATTTCTAAGGACTGCTTCATCTAGAATAACAGCTAATCACTACATAATATAAAACAAAGTCGCTTTCTCTGTCCCTACTTCCCTATGTCCCTTTGTATGCTTAAATCTTTAAAACTACGCAACGGATTTTGATGCGGTTTTTTTTAATAGATAGAGTGATTCAAGAGGAAGGTTTTAGTATATAATTTATTAGGTTTTAGACAAAGCGGGCGAAGCCGCAGGTGGTAAGCTAGTTGCCTATAAAGAATATATCGACCAGATGAAGCCGCAAAAACATATCATACGTTCACAAAATAACGACTCATTTAATTTATTCACTACAGCAAAATAACGCAGTTATTCCTCGTAAAAAGCTATACTGTGGCTCAAGTGTCGATGTAATTTAAAAATGATTTCACCCCAGCCTCTCATAAGGTCGGATGTAGGGCAGTCGGCGACCCAATTTGTGCCTAGGCTTTTCCGATCTGCCTATACACTATACTCTGTAGTGTAAAAAGCGGGTAGTTTATGAATTGGACTGTGAGAGGCAAATGTTTTGATGGCAATGTCAATGTGTATTAGGATTCTTTTCCACAAATAACATGCGAGAATGTGTAACGAGGAACCACGGAGAGAATCATATAATTGAAGTGAAACTTCTTTATCGGGGTTGGAGAAAAATTTAGTGTAACATTTTTTCGTTACGCGTGACATTTTTCCTTTACGCACCATCTTTTTCTTATCCCTACCACGCGTGATTCGACGTATTTCTGTAAAGTTGCATATAGTAAATTATTTTTTTTAAAAATAAGGTCATAAAGAAGTTTCACTTCTTACGTGTGTACACTAGTACACGCACATATTTGTTTTTTCATTTAGTTTGAAGTTTGAAGCGATACTTATATTGTTTACTAGCTGCTCCGCGCGGTTTCACTCCCGTGGCTCCACTCCTGTTGCCCGTAGCGTGATGAAATATAGCCTATAACCTTCCTCGATAAATGGGCTATCTAACACCGAAAGAATTTTTCAAATCGGATCAGTAGTACCCGAGATTAGTGCGTTCAAACAAACAAACAAACAAACTCTACAGCTTTATAATATTAGTATAGATTGACAAACACATTCCTCGCTACACATCCTCGCACATTATTAGTGGAAAAGACCTCTTAATCTACGATAATTAAAATGAAATATGTATATAGTGGACCACCTTCCGTCAGGTGTTTCAATGTTTTCTGCATGCGGGAAAATATTTTTGAAGCGAAAACTTCTTTAGCGGCGTTGAGCACTTTTTCTGTAATGGGTATAAAATGTTAAACTCGCGTCAGGACACGTGACCTGATCGAAAAAGCGTAAGACGGATACCATTCCAAAATATCAAACATGCTCAACGTTAATAATCAAGTTTTCACTTCTGCCGGCACTCCCGGAGTGCAACCCGTCTTTTTTTTTCAATAGGTTTGGTAAACAAATAAACAGATTCATATACTTCCTTAGTTCTATTTTATAATCCCTAATCATATAATTACTTACAAATAATGTTTGTTTGTTACAGGTAATTATAAACATCGTCAGACTATCTGCTTATACTACAGGCTTAGTATATTAGTATTTACTATTTAGTATATCTGCTTAGAGCGTATACGCACTATGCGGGTAGCCGCATTGCGGGTAGCCGTCCGGCTCACCGCAAGCACAATTATGTTCGTAATATTCATTTCTATGCGCACTGTGCGGTCTGCGGTAGCCACATCGCAGTGCGCATAGAAATGAATATTACGTACTTGTGCTTGCGGTCAGCCGGACGGGTACCCGCAATGCGGCTACCCGCATAGTGCGTATACGCTCTTAGACTTCATAATCCAGCACGTTGGACAACACTACTGTATTTAAAAAAAAATTACTACTTTTATTAATTAGTTATTTAATATTTACTATAACTAAACAAACTTCAAACAGTGAGTTTAACCTATAAGTGAAAATAGAAAAGAATTTAGTTAAAGATATTTTAATGAAGTAAGCACTATCAGCGCTTGATAAACGCTATCTAAAGCGCTGCAGCGATTAAGTTGTCACTTTAGTGTTGAGATTGTAGTAATGTGGTTACTGTTTATGCTTTTTAGGGGTCTATGTGAACAATAAAAACCTACTGAAATAAATATGAGTGATAAATGATTTATTACAATTATAAAATCAAATGGTTTAGGTACCTAATATCAAAATCAAATAATTTTTAAAAGCAAAGGACCCCTAACCTTCCACCCCTATTGGTTTATTTTGCCATAATAAATATCGTTAGGTTAAATTTATTTTAGCAACTTCACTAATCCAGTATTTTGTTATTTCTAAAATTAATAATATGTAGTTTCAATTCCAAAGCTTCTCGCCTAGACGTACTCAATAGTCTTATTTCTTAAAAATTATTACGTAAACAGTTTTTTTAATACGATTGAGTAGTTTTTATCTCCAGTAAGTCGTAAGATTTAATTTCTTTCACTTGATAACTTAGCGGTAGAGATTGTCTAATCTAAAAATGAACGCCCCTCCACTGTGTTTACGCTCACATTCAAAGTACGTGTATAGACGCAATACACACAAATTGGTCTGCCTCATTGGTCGTTCAGTCCTCCAGTCCCGTCCATGCCCGAACGACAGGACCAGTTGGCCAACTAGTGCATAAATGACGCGATGCACGACAGAACGGACGTGTCATTCCGTACATAGCGCGCTCTCCCCGCCATACAATGCTAGGCACCTGAACTGATCGCCCGATTAGTTGACAAATCAGTGCGCGAGTGTCAAAGTTTGCAGTAGAATCGACGCGCGCACACATATAAAGTGGTTCAATAATTATTTGTCCTCACACATTGAAACAATTAACTTTAGTGGAGGGGCGTTCATTTTTAGATTAGACAATCTCTACTTAACTGTCTGAAACTTACACGCAGAATATCTCAATAATGACTTGTCATGTGGTAGACGTCATAGATTAGTTATACCAGATGTGACAGTCTTTTTGTGTTAAATGCCTATAAACTTAAAGAGAACTTATAAGTTATACCAGTGGTGGAAATTGAAACCACTTGATTATGATGATGATGAAGTATGTATTGTATTTAAGGCAACAGTTGTAGATGTGATATTTAAACTGAGGAAAACATTAATAGTGGCATTGGAAATGGCGTCATTAGCGCCATTTGCTGTCATTAACTATTGGATAGATGGAGTACTGTAAGAATTGACTCAATTTTTGTTCAAAAAATAGCTTTATTAATCGTATTAGTATTGTAAAGTGATTTCATGTTATTTTATCGCTAGTGAATATATGTGGATACCTACGCGTGAAGGCTTAATAAAATCCGAGTGGTCATATCTTTTCAAAGTTTATACAGGTTCGCCTTAATTTGAGCTCGTCATAAGCGAAGCTGCATTGCAGTAGTTGAACGGTTCAAATGTGCTTTTGTTATTGGATTAATGTAACTCAGGGCGGTCTAAAAGAGAGCTGATGTAGGGTTGGCAACAAGTTATTTATTTTTTATATTATTCTATAAAAATTATATTTAGAATGGCGGTAGTTTGCAATTGTGTAAATTTGTGCCATACCAAATCAAAGAAAAATCAAAAGAACGATTTTTTAGTTCTTGACATTAATAAAAAACGTTCTTTGGACAGCCCTGCTGTAACTTACACTAAAATGTTTAGAAATGCACTCTTTATAAGTAATTATAACTTGACTTGCGTACCTTTCAAGTTTTTTTTAGAACTGAGTGAAGTTTTTCCTACTTATGTATGCCATGTTTCAAAGTTTAGACTTTAATACTTGATACGAATGCATAGTGCATAAAATACATGCTTGAATATTGAAAGATGTATGAAGTTGTTCATTTTACGTCATGTTCAAAGTATTGAAAGGATCTTGCACTTGTACTTTGAAAGGAATGAAGTTTTGTTAGGGACTCAAAAGTAAAGTAAGAAAAGTGCTTTTTATTTCGTGATGCGTAATGGAAGTTATGGAGGCATTTTTTTAAACAAACACCATATTATGTAAATCTTCATAATCTACAGGTTACGTTACGTTATGTTGTTACTAGTTTTCCGCTAGTTCCCGTTCCCGTGGGATTTCCGGGATTGCGTCATTTTCCCGTAATAAAAAGTAGCCTATGTCCTTTCTAGGGGATCAAAATATCTCCATACCAAATTTCATGAAAATTGGTTCAGTTGTTTAGGCGTGATTGAGTAACAGACAGACAGACAGACAGAGTTACTTTCGCATATTTTATAATATTAGTATGGATAAGGTGTAAATTATAAAAATTATCGTGATATTAATCGAATACGCTTCGAATTCACCTTTAAAAAAAAAATGTAAATGGTTTCTAAAACTACTCTAAAAGAGTGCAAACCAAGGTTCTAGCCGAGTTTCAAGTTCTAATTTTCAAAGATAAAACTAGATAACGGTTAGTCGGGAATAGGTTTCGCTGGAGAACTCGATAAAACTTTCATCAAAGATATAAGGTTACTCCAAGTTTTCTTTTTAAAGTTCAGCAGCTTATCCTTCAGAACGTTTCCAGTTACCTTTAAGCACGGATTAAGTTTAGTTAATCTTAAGTCTAAATTACAGAACTATTGTTGACAGTGTTGTGTTTGTAATGATGTATTCATTCTTCTGGGATCTCTATTTATATTAACTTATATTTTGCCCGCGACTACGTCCGGGTTTAGCCTTAAAAATGAAAGTTTCATATGCATTATTGACTATCTTCCTATTTTTTATATATGTCTATTTGTATCTTACCTCACAATCGTTACGCTTACAAACTCATCTAATATATATTCTAATATCTATCTAATATCTAATATATATTATAAAGGCGAAAGTTTGTAAGGATGTATGGATGTATGGATGTATGGATGTATGGATGTTTGTTACTCTTTCACGTAAAAACTACTGAACCGATTACAATGAAATTTAGCACACATATAGAGGGTAACTTGGATTAACACATAGGATAGTTTTTATCCCGGAAATCCCACGGGAACGGGCACACGGGTTTTCCTTTGCAAACGCGGGCGAAGCCGCGGGCGGAAATCTAGTTACTTATACATGTTTTCACCTCCATCATTGAATCATAATATTTATCAATACGAGTGTTCCTATATTTTCCTTTAAACATATAGGCATAAGGTTTCATTCATTCATTCATTTATCAAAAAGGAGCCTGACCGCTTTCACTGTCAAATGTCAATACGTCAAAACGCGTCCTCTGAAAATCAGTGAATCAAATCTTACTCAATGGGTGACCTTTTCTGACATATAAGATGCTTATTTTTACACTTGATACTTTAATTCGAATTCTTGAACATAAATATGTTTGTTTTCAATTATATTTATTGCATTTATTTTAGTGTACACTTTTTCGTCCAAGTCACTAGTGTAGATACTCTAAAAATCATATTCCACATCTACTTTCAAGATATTTTAAACATCAAAATCAAATAAGTTGAACGCAGAGGAGTATCTGTATTAATAAATTAATTAATCTATGCCCCGCTATACAAACAGTCCTTTGACACCGCATAACGTAGACAGAGAAACCAATAGACAAATTGATATCTTATATCGCATTCACACAAGAAAAAGAGCAACTTATGCCGGTGTTGTGTAAAGAAATGAGAGAGAACGATAAAATTTTTTGTTTCACCCAGCGTGCCACTTTTTTCAAGAAAAGCAACCTACTTTGATAAACAAAGTTTGACAGCTAACTATCGTCTTCCCTAAAAATATAGTTTTTACATGTTATAAGTTAGAAGTAATTCATTGTGTTTGGTTTTGAATAATTTAAACTTACCGTTAATACCTTATAAAATAATACCATGGTGCGGTGTAGCGTTAAAGGGTGTAAAAGTGATAGTGGAACGAAAATGCCTGGATTGTCTTTTCACTCGTAAGTATACAACTCTTTATCAGTTAATAGGCCTTCATGATATTTTAGCGTGTTAATATATTGTGTATCACGTGCTGTTGACTTGAATACATTGTTTAAAAACCACAAAAATAACAATTATAAATTTTAACCTAAAAAATTTTGTGTTGCCAACTTTTCTACAAATTGTTACCCACTATTATGGGAAATCTTAATATATATAAATCTCGTGTCACAATGTTTGTCCTCAATGGACTCCTAAACCACTTAACCGATTATAATAAAATTCGCACACCATGTGCAGTTCGATCCAACTTGAGAGATAGGATAGTTAAAAACATGTGGGTACTAGGTACCACGGGCGAAGCCGGGGCGGACCGCTAGTAATAATATATATTCTGCAGTGTGTATTTAATTAAATATCTGAAATATTCAATGGCTTTTTCCAGTTTTCCTGGACCGGATAATTTACAAAAAATTTGGATTGTAGCTACACGCGCACAGAAAGTATTACGGCAATCACCACCACCGCAACGCTGCCCCGCCGAAGTCAATGGACGCTCTTGGTTCCAACATTGAACCGGAGGGACGTAGTTAATTAAGTTAGAGATAATTTAAATGTAATTTTTTTATTACAATAAATTATTATTAAGTAAATTTCGTTTTTTTTTGCGCCTTCGCGGGTTGGTCAATATAATTAAAGTGTGTATCTGTTAATTTACGAAAATAAACATTATTTTTTTTATTTTATAAAAAATAATAAACAATCGAGTTTTCATCTGCATTATCATTACATACACATTTTCATATGGGATTATGATAATGATATATACATATTATATGATATATAGGTATGTGTAAATACATAATATGTATTACCCATCTAAAAGTAATACAGTGGATTTCATTAATAACGACCTCGGTTGTAACGACCTTTCGGTTATAGCGACGTCGAACTTACGTCCCTAGAATTTGAAGCATACTTTCGTATAAATCCTTTCGGCAATAGCGACTCCGGATATAACGCCTAATTCGGGTATAACGACTTGTTTTTCTGAACTATTTGGGACAGATTCCTAGAAATTCATTGCGGATATTGAGACGGAGTCGGCAAAGGCACAAAGACTCATTCATCAACTTTAACTATTAAGCTTGTATTATGTAGGAATGTAAACAAAGGATAAGAATCTTTTGTTTACATTCGCAGATGGTCAAGTGATTTGTTTCTGTGTAGGATTACTTAGCACGTGCATGAAGTTAAAATTATGAATCAGTTACGTATCAATTTCCAGTGAGTAAACATCGTTTCTTAAACTTGTGAACATGGCTCCTAGACGTACATTTACTGTTAAAGGAAAAGTAGATAATGTACGTGATTTTTTATTATTTCAGATATAGAGACCTCCGGATATAGCGACAACATTAAAGTGGTCCCTCCGCCGTCGTTATAACCGAAATCCACTGTATGTTTATTATATACTAGCTGCGCTCCGCGGTTTCACCCGCGTGTCTCCACTCCTGTTGGTCTTAGTGTTACGGTACAATATTGCCTTCCTCGATCAATGGGCTATCTAACACTGAAAGAATTTTTCAAATCGGAATCAAAGTAGTTCCTGCGAATATCCCTTCTCTACTCACCTTCACCCCGTCCCGCACTACGCCTCCTCATTGAATTATACAGTATGTATACCTACTATTTTCTGTAAATTGACACTTTTAAAAATTCGTTATATCTTTTGAATGGAATATCGCGGACTTTCTTGTAGATATTGATCCATTCTATAATACCGTGGAACATTTTTTTGTTCTATCTTCAATAGATTCCGCAGCGCACGCGATGACAGAATTTTTATTAAGGATACATTATTGCATTTTTGGTAAGGATCTCTATTTTTTTTGAAAATGCAATATAGCCTATGTTGCTCAGTGAAGATGCAGCTTTCTAATGGTGAAAGAATTT
This sequence comes from Colias philodice, assembly GCF_061535455.1. Lineage (NCBI taxonomy): Eukaryota > Metazoa > Arthropoda > Insecta > Lepidoptera > Pieridae > Colias > Colias philodice. Next base: position 5,604,971 of record NC_143112.1, read on the forward strand.
TTGAAATCGGTCCAGTAGTTTATGCGTGAAAACCATACATACATATATACATAATTACAAACCTTTTCTCTTTATAATATTAAGTATAGACATGTAAGTATGTACCTACATAATATCATTATGTGGATATCTCATTATTATCCACATATGTGAATAATGATATTGAGAGATTTGTATCTTACAAATTGTGGGGTAAATTTTCCCTCATACGGTAACCCTAAATATTGTGACGTAATCTTTTCTATCCCTTTCTGCGACACGCATTGCCGGTGTCTATTGGATTCTCCGTCTACGCCGCATAAACAAATTACTGTACGTCCCGCTCTCGCGACGCTATCCGTCCCTTTCTCGCGTTGTTTACAGTTTCCCCTGCAAGATCTAGTTATTTAATATTTAGTTAATCGCGGATCGTGCGCACGCGTCGACGCATCGATCATTGATCCATAGATCATACGACTGTTTGTTATGATATAATAGTTTGACAATAGTTTATTGTGTCGTATATGTGTGGAATGCATTGTGCTGTGGTCGGTAATCGTTGAATTATTTTTGATGGGTTCTTTTATTGTGTAAATTGATGATGACGGTCCTTTTACAAGTGAAGTATTTCTTTTATTAGGTGTTTACGATTTAGATGATGCAGTTTTTTATTGGACTGAAAAAAGTTCACAAATTGGTTTCGTGCTTGTATTTGTAGAGAAGCTAGCTGTACATTTTATTTCTTCAGTAATTCTTTTATAATTTGTGTATTTGTGACAGGCTTTTAAATGTTTTTTTATCGGTTCTACTTCATCAATTTAATATTTTATTATTTTGTAAATATGAATAACTAGGAAAACCATGTAATTCCAAAATGATCGAATTTATTTGGTTACAGTACAAATATTTTTTTTCCGATGTAAACCACGCAAAACCGCGGTCTAAGTTTATACGACACAAATTCATTTGAGCAAATTTAAAATAAGATGAATATTCAAATAAAAATATGTTTTATTGTACGTTTAATGTGGCATTTTAAAACAGGTGGCTGTACAGCTGTTAACTAACTGTAGTTATGTTAACTGATGCAGTTTTACTTAACCGTGGTAATGTTAACTGTATAATGACGATAAAGGTCGTAAAAATATGTTATTTTTTTATAATGGTCACATTTACACTGTGTTGAGGATTTTCGTTTTACATACATAAACCTACAGGGTTTATGTTCAGGTCAGAATAGAGTTTAAAGGATTCAAAAGATGGTGTAATTTCTGTAAAATATGTGCGAAATATTTAACAACGTTAACGGTGTCCATCTGCAAAAACAATTACATTGACCAAATATTAATTAAAAAGACTGTTTTCTCAAAACTAAATAATCTCCTCGAGTAATCGATAAACATAGAAATAGTAGAATAATAAATATTACAATCAAAAAGCAATATTTTTGATTGTTTTTTGAACAATTTTAATGATAACTTTCTCTTTCAGCTTTTATTATTGTAAACAAGTATTGTTTTTGTTCATTAAAATAATGTCCTTTGAAAATTGAATAATTATGGAAATACTAGCTTTCCGCCCGCGGCTTCGCCCGCGCAGTCAAAGAAACACCCGCATAGTTCCCGTTCCCGTGGGATTTCCGGGATTGCGTCATTTTCCCGGGATAAAAAGTAGCCTATGTCCTTTCTCGGGTATCAAAATATCTCCATACCAAATTTCATTAAAATTGGTTCAGTAGTTTAGGCGTGATTGAGTAACAGACAGAGTTACTTTCGCATTTATAATATTAGTGTGGATTATTACTATAACGGTACATTTCCACACCATATAATATAGTAACTATACATACACAAATACACATTAAATGCTATATTCATTATTGATAAGACTACAGTCAACATGACTCTGTTCAAATTGTTTGTTTTGATATCTGCCTGTGGTTTCGATGTTTTCATATACTGTTTTAGTACCTATTGGTAAATAACTAGTGGGGTGGAAGTACAATTTGGTTGGTTGAAATTGGTGGGATTATGAATTTTTATGGGACTAATACTCGTTTTAGTTATGCACGGTAATTAAAAAAAATCGATGTTTATTTGGATATTGATCTGCAGCATTATTGTAAATGCGAAAGTAACTCTGTATGAGTATCTCTGTGCGAGTATCTCTGTGCGAGTATCTCTGTGCGATGTCTAAATATTATGAACTAGCTTATCGCCCGCGGCTTCGCCCGCTTTGTCTAAAACCTAATAAATTATATACTAAAACCTTAGTCGAGAATCATTCTATCTATTAAAAAAAACCGCATCAAAATCTGTTGCGTAGTTTTAAAGATTTAAGCATACAAAGGGACATAGGGACAGAGAAAGCGACTTTGTTTTATACTATGTAGTGATAGTGATAATAAAAATAGATTGACTGTTTTCCAAAATCTCATCAATCTATGACCATCAGGTCATCAGATCCAAACTAAACTCGAAAGAAGTTGGGATTTTTTGTAGTTTATTCATATTTAATCATTTGTAATACATAGGATGTTTATTTATTCAATGCCTTTACTCATATCAATGTTTTAATTTACATAACATATTTTAAATGTTTGTTGTTCCAAATACACAGACTAGGTATACGTAGCTAGTTACTTATCGTTTTTTTATTGAAGTGAAACTTCTTTAGGCGCGTTGAGAGTAAAATTTCAAGGTCACGTCATGGCAATACCGTCACGTCATGGAGTGAGGCGACGATTTTGATATATTTTAATCTTGCCAAAGAAGTTTCACTTCTGACACGTGTGCTCGGCACACACACTTTTTAAAGTGAAACTTTTATTACATCGTCTCAAACTTTTTGGTCTGTGTAGCGCATGTCGCGTGTATCGCGGCTGCCGAGTAGGTATACCTACTCGGCAGCCGACCGTCACGCGACATGCGCTACACAAAGCAGTGTTCGGAATCGTTCGAACAGTTTCACTTTTACCGTGGTTTCATAAAACCACACAACATTTTTTTTAATTTAAAATAAAAAATGGCTACTCCATTAGATTTTTCACACGTATTTTGATACAAAAACTATTCTATTCACTAGCAGTGAAATGATTGCTTTTCCTACAGTAAAAAGGTTTATCACATAGAAATGAGTTTTTAATAACGGAAAACAATTTCCTGTTGTCCACGTCCTATTTACGGGATCGTGTGCCGGTGGCCATCTTGGATTTTAGATAAACTAGTTTTGTAGTGCGGCTTCGCTTGTGCAATAGAAGTACCTACTACCTACCGGGAATTTTTTTTCTATGTGTTAGGTTATACATTAGTATTAACTAAAAGCTGAAGAGTTTCTTTGAATGCACTTATCTCAGGAATTACTGGGTCGAATTGGAAATTATTTTTGTGTTGGATAGTCCATTTATCGAAGAAAGCTAGGTATAGTATAGGCTATAGGTATGTATATTGTCTAACATCACCTTAAGGCCAATAGGAGCAGAATAGCATAGAAAATGTTCCAAAAATATTATTTTCGAAGTTGCATATGTGTCAACTAGCTCAGACTATAATCTATTGCAATACCAAATACACAGATCCGATCAGCTGTTTTCGCGTGAAAGAGTAACAAACATACAACAAATGTCACATACTTGCGCGTTTATAATGGTCGAAGGAAGTAAGATAGGAAGTTGTCAATCGTGTGGTTTAATTTTAACATTTTTAGTGCCTGTTTGGAATATCGGAATAAAAGATTTTCGTATGAAAGGATATACCGGTACGCATCAACGATTATTATGATTATGGTGATATTTTCTGACTCTTTGTCGCTCCGGAAACGAATTGTATATAGGTATATAAAACTTTTAGTAGGTCGGTTTGTATGTTCAGTTTGGTTTTTATACGAAACTGTTGGGCTTATAATGATGAGATTAACAAGCAGATGATGTTGATTGGATATATTATGATTAGATAGGGCCTTGCTAATTAAGTTTGAGAAATTTCGATCGAAAAATTCGATCACGAGGCAGGATTCGAACCTGCGTCTTTCGCCACGGCACCTCGTAATATATTTTATCCTAATATTTAAAATTTTCTCATTTATGAATTTAGAGTGAACAGGTACATTCTATAGGGAAGCGCGCTCTATCTTAGGCCACATCTTAGCTTACCATCAGGCGAGATTGTGACCAAGCAACATAGCTCCCCTATGGTACAATAAAAAAAAAATCATTAGAATGCTATAAAACTTAATATCAAAGTTAATTAGGGTTGTCAAAATTTCATTGAAAAGGCCGGCAATTAGTTCAAGAAAAAATAGTGCCATGTCCAGTAACTATGTGTCCAATGATCCAGTTTTTCATACATTCCTTTGATATAGTAGGACCAAGTGCGGTGCGGTTTTGACCGCAAACGTACCGCGGTTACTGTGATATCTACGTTCAAGGTTTGTAACCGTTTCCGTGATGGATTTTTATTGTAACAATTGTAGGTATGGAGTGAGGAAGGTATGGTAGTTGGAACTATGGAGTTTCTGACTGAGTCGTCTACGTAGAAATTGTTTTGTGAATCGTGGTTCATATTTTTATGTAGTGTGGGTTGTGAAGATTGGAAAGTGCTTCTGAAAGATATCTGGTTAAATAAATAAATCAGTATTTGGTGAGGAGGGTATTTTAGCTGTTGCGCAGATTCTTGCGCAGTCAACTCTGTAGATTGTCAAAACATGTCTAAGGTGTTTCAAATTCAAATCAAATTCAAATTGCTTTATTTGCAGAATGTAGAATAACAAAGATGTTACTATACAAATTGCTGGTTCTTCTCTGTTTTTGAAATATGAATCTATAGTATTTCAAATTTCAATGATACAAAAGTGCTTCTAAAAGTCTCGTGGAAAAAATCAATGTTTGAGTTTGAGAATACAGTGCTATATTTCGGCTGTAAGGAAATATCGGAGTGTCTTTGTTGAAAGTAAATAAGTTTTTTGTTCGTTGTGATCGATTCGCGTTTTTAGGGTTCCGTAGCCAAAATGGCAAAAACGGAACCCTTATAGTTTCGTCATGTCCGTCTGTCCGTCTGTCCGTCTGTCCGTCTGTCACAGCCGATTTACTCGGAAACTATAAGTACTACAGTGATGAAATTTGATGGGAATATGTGTTGTATGAACCGCTACAAAAATATGACACTAAATAGTAAAAAAAAGAATTGGGGGTGGGGCCCCCCATACATGTAACTGAGGGATGAAATTTTTTTTTTCGATGTACATACCCGTGTGGGGTATCAATGGAAAGGTCTTTTAAAATGATATAAAGTTTTCTAAAAAACATTTTTCTTAAAGTGAACGGTTTTTGAGATATCAGCTCTCAAAGTCGTAAAAAGTATGTCCCCCCCCCTCTATTTTTATAACTACGGGGTATAAAATTCTAAAAAAAATAGAGGTGATGCATGCTAATTAACTCTTTCAACGATTTTTGGTTTGATCAAAGTATCTCTTATAGTTTTTGAGATAGGTTGATTTAACTGTAATTTATTATATTTGCTGCTACGGAACCCTTTGTGCGCGAGCCCGACTCGCACTTGGCCGGTTTTATTATTATGTTATATTGTACTGGGATATGGTTGAGTTGTTTTACTGTATTTGGTGTTGGATGAGAATCGATAAAATATTTAGACGCAAAGACTATTTCAATGTCTGTATTATATGTATTAATAGCAATATTATTTACGAATAGTCGTTAAATAAGTAATAATATAAATAAATATCTTTATGATTTTAATTGGACCGACTACTTACTTAAGACTTTTAATTTGTTCGTGCCCTTAATATGAGAAAAAAATGGAATATTTAAAAAATACAGAAAACAACTTTATAAAGCACTTCGAAGTTAGCTAACTTTTAAAACTTTTAATAATATTTTCCACTTGACAATAAAAGGTCACGGTACGTCATTTGTTTTCCAAATGAATTAAAAACACCTTTCTAAAAAGCTTAACCTACGCTTTATTTGTAATGTGGGTAGAATGTTAAACAATCGCATGAAACATATAAGGTCGGGTCAGTCGCGCGTTGGCGGCTGAAGCGCACGGACGTGTCCTTATTTAGAAGTGACGCTAATTAAATGGTGAAAACACCTTTTTAGCTATCGCTAAAATGTGTTTTTTTATTAGCAATGACAAATCTTTAATTGGTAGGTGTTTTTCGTGTTAGTTTTAATATTGTTTTATTTTATTGTGTTATGATGGTTTTATGATGATAATTTTGACATGATATATAATATATAATATTGATTTACGTATTACTCTAAAAATAGGATTATTTCCTCAGTAAAAACTAAAATGCCATAATGTTCAGTCTCAATGTAATAAAATATCTATTCTATTACTTCTTAGCTAAAATGTAAAAAAATCAGTGTCAATAAACATATTCTATTCTACTACTTTCTATATAGATTGCGTATGTTTAGATGAATGTGAGACAAGCTAGATTAACAGATAGCTTTTTCTCAATCCATTACTAGTTTGTTTGTATGTTTCAGTATTGCACTTAAGTAAGCAGGTGATGGTAATTAGAATTAGAATTTAGAAGGTCGAATTTCGACCACTTATGTTAGTACTAGTTAAATAATGCAATATTTGCGGTTAATTAATGTTGCATATGATTAAATCAGTGACAGCTGTCATGTTAATATTTGGTACGTATATCAATCATTGATTTAATATAGTAGATATCGTATGGTTAAGCTTTAAAGTGTCCCGGAGAATAAATGCTTCAACGCGATGTACTTTTTTATGATATTTTTTGTCGTCAGTCAGTAACAGTATCTTCTGTAGCGTTATCATTGCATATACTGCACCGTATTGCACCTTGATGTTTTTCATTTTACATTTTTTTTTGTATTTTTTACGTCACGTCACGTCACAACACATCACATCATATCACATCACATCCCGTCACAATACATTCAATGTCACGCGATTGCCGCACAGTTTCTCACGTCGACGGTCACGCGTGCCGATGTTGCTTCGGAACGAATTGTCTAGTTTAACATTCCGACTAATGTTGTGGTGTTATTTATTTTTATTTATTTATGTCATTCGACAATGTAGTTAAAGTTAAAATATCTTAAATTACGCTTCATATGACCACGCCACGTTTTTGTACTTTTTAAGTTTGTCGGATTATAGTTTGGAAATACGGGATATCTTGTGCCGTGATGTCGTGGGTGTAGAGAATTTGATCTTAATACTATTATAAAGGCGAAAGTTTGTAAGGATGTATGGATGTATGGATGTTTGTTACTCTTTCACGTAAAAACTACTGAACCGATTACAATGAAATTTAGCACACATATAGAGGGTAACTTGGATTAACACATAGGATAGGTTTTATCCCGGAAATCCCACGGGAACGGGAACAATGCGGGTTTTCCTTTGAAAACGCGGGCGAAGCCGCGGGCGGAAATCTAGTGTTGAATAAATGGTAGTCTAGCGCCATAACTTTAATACTGGAATAATATTGCTTTAAGACATCATGGTAATCCACCAGGATAAACACATATATACATCTACATCATAATAATTTTACTCCTGTCCTTTAGTTTACCTTTACCTGTTGAGAACCGTGATAAAATCAGTCAAGAATTGAACATAGCTGTTTCTTGTGTAGGTTTCTAACTTTTACAAACTATCAAATCTTTCCTCTTTACAGTACCTACCTACCTATTAGTGTAGATTAATTATCATTCCGCCCACGCAAACCCGGGCTACCAGCTAGTACACGCAATAAATCCCTTTCAGACTGACTGTAGATAACCTCGATGGACAAACGATCTTTTCCTCTTTACTATATGTATATTTTTCCTCACTGACATTACATCATCTTGCATCCTTTATATATGTCATTGGATTAGCGGACAGGAAAGTTATTATGTACCTATTTGTGTAGGTAATTATTTTGTTTATTTAAAACTAGCTATCCACCCGCGGCTTCGTTCCCGTTCCCGTGGGCTTTCCGGGATAAAACCTATCCTATGTGTTATTCTGATGTATAAGCTATATTGTGGTAAAGTTTCATTCAAATCCATTCAGTAGTTTTTACGTGAAAGAGTAACAAACATCCATACATCCATACAAACTTCCGCCTTTATAATAGTAAGTAGGATAATAAACAAGGTTGTTTAGGGCCGATTTTTCAATGCTTGGTTAAAACTTATCCGTCCAGTAAAGTATTACACGATAATATTAAAATGTCACGTAAACTGTCAAATACGGGCAATTAGAATACGTTTTTAAAATGGTAGTTTTATACATTATTCGACGAATAAGTTTTATCCAAGCATTGAAAAATCGGCCCTTAATCTTATACATTTTTTATGTTATAAATAGTGCATATATGCACTACCAGTATAAATAGTTGCAATTTCCCAATCCTAACCACCTGTATATAGTTGTGGGTTTTGTAATGAAATAAGAGATTTGGTGAACACAAAACGTGCCAATTTTATAAACAGCGAACGGTGATTCATAAGCATATAATAATATAACAGATTATGCATTTATATTTTTGCACTACGATCCATGTTTTGAATTTTCCCGACAAAGAATGTCAATAATTTCAAATTATAATTTTGTCTTCAAAGATCAATCGTTAGTTTTTAAATACATGTAGGTATCTATATATAAATTTTAATACTTAGGAACTTCTGACTTCACCCGGGATAAAATATAACCTACGTTACTCGGAAATATTCTAGCTTACTAATGATGAAGAATATTTTAAATAGATTGAATAGATTTGTGTTAAATCGTAACAACCATACAAACAAATCTTTCCCCTTTAACATTAGTATAGAATAGATGGACAATGGACATTAGATAAAACTACTAGCAAAGCATTATAATTATCTGTGACTAGCTGCGCCCCGCGGCTTCACCCGCGTTGCTCCGCTACTGTTGGTCTTAGCGTGATGAATTATATAGCCTATATATATATAGCCTTCCTCGATAAATGGGCTATCTAACACCGAAAGAATTTTTGAAATCGGACCAGTAGTTCCTGACATTAGCGCGTTCAAACAAACAAACTCTTCAGCTTTATAAAATTAGTAGGTATAGATAAAACGTAAAAATAGCAAAACGAAAGTCGAAAGGTCTCGCACAATGGTAAAGACGAATCACAATAGATCATATTTCACGTAACGTTTGAGTTTGAGTTTGAGTTGAGGCTCATTGTTGAGGTAACAATGCGAAATCCATTGTACTGGGTTGTTAGGTTACCTAGATTCTAAATTGGGCACTAGATTGGTATGGATGGTGATTAGTTTTGTATAAGGTTGTGTGTGTGGCAGTAAAAATTTATAGCATTGATTCGAATTTGAATTTGCCCTGTATTCGTCTGGGTTTGTTATGGAATACTAGCTGTGCCCCGCGGTTTTACCCGCATTACTCCGCTCGTATTGTTCTTATCGTGATGATAAAGCCTTCCTCTATAAATGTAACAGTGAAATAATTTTTCAAATCGGCCCGTGCTTCCTGAGATTAGCGCGTACAAACAAAAAAAAACCATTGTAAGCGTATTTCTATCGTCAATTGCTCGATAAATTCGTTCAAAATACACAATTTGAAAGCCACTACTAAAAACTATAATTGAAAAGAAAGTACAGTTAAATGATCAATTGATTTGTTCAATTTAACGGTAGTGTGGCCGGACATGGCACGGGAAGCGGCCAATCAAGGGTTTAATATTGGTTGATAATTAAACTCGGATTAGTCTTATGGAGTGTGGTTTAACTTGGTTTAGCTTGATGTATGATCAGTATGAATGATATTGCAGACTACACACATACATACATACATTTTTTGCTAATCTGTAGTCCCTTTTTACTATAGGAATAATTACTTAAATTGGCTTTTTCATATAAGCAATTAATAAATGAATTTTGAATTTTGAATTTTTAAGATTGGAAGAAATTTTTTTTAATATGGAAGAAACAGACAACTTGTTTAAGTTTTTTTTTACCAAACGTAGGTAGTTTTAGAAATTTAAGGCTTGATGGATTTAAAATGCGATTCATTATTTTTTCATTTTTATTCTTTGGTTATATACTTACTGGTCTTTTTAGACCTTATAAGTTTATAACATCGAAAATTAAAAACTTGTGCGAAAATGTTTCAATTATCGTATTAATTAATTATGATTATAAATTATATTGACCTTAACTCGGTATTGAACCAGTAGCCTCATTCCAACCGATACACTAACCACTAAACCGCAAGGAGAGGTCAATGCGAGATATTATTATTATTGTAAGTTATTCTTCGTATACCTTAGGCAATTAAGTAACTATTTTGCATTTCAAAAATTATCGTTTATCGTTTTATTCACATGGGACACATTTATTAAATTTAGAAAATTTTAATTAATAATTTAATTACAAAATTGATGTAAATTGAAAATGAAAATTTAATAAATGTGTCCAGCTCGTGAATTGAAAGCTTTTTAACAGACTTATATTAGCTTCACTTGTTTGTATATGTAACCAACTTCTTTAGAGTAGAGGAGCGTTTTCAAAAAAAAGTGTACCCCTCACTTTCGGCCTGTCCCCTGTGTTTCAAGTCGAATAACAAGTAAAATTTATACTTGGCTAATTATTGTAATACTTGAAAAGTATTAAATACATCATAATTTGATAAATGTAAACAATTAATTCACGGAAACATTGCGTACTATTTTTGAAATAATCATTTTTAAAACTAAAGTGTCAGTTTTTGGCGTGTCCCCATCCAAGTTCTTCGATGTTAGAGAAGCGATACTAAAAAGTTTTATACCAGGGTACCATAAGTTTTAGTGTCGTTTAAAAGTACATTTATTTGCGAATCGTCGCATGTAGTTCATAATTACGACCTTATAATCGTTTAAAAACAATTTGATTTCCAAAAATATCTTATAAAGTGGTACCGACCGGACATGTCGGGTTTACCACGGCTAATAATGCCACTTAGAAATTTTAGATTACTATTTGAATTTTTTTACTGGCAAAATTATCGTTTACTTTCACCGTCCGTAAATTTAAAAAAGCTTATTTTCAAATACAGTTAGAGTAAAACAGATGTGTTTTGTGAGTGCAACGGCCGTTGAAATTTCTACTGTCTGGTTTGAGACATATTATTACTTGATACAGGTAAGTAAACATCGTTTAAATACTTTCAGAAGATGAGCAATATATTCATTAACCGTTATTTACATTTGATAATGAGTGTAGGCACATTTTTTCGTCAGAATATAATTTTGACTAAAAACTGAGAAGAAAACGTCACGTCAGTTTTGCAACATTTTGCTTCGTGACCTGGCTGACAAGAAAAGTCGCAAAACTGACAGCATAAAGCTAATTCTAGATTGTCATTGTAATATTCTACATAATTTTTATAATTTTTTCATATTTTTAGGTTTCACTAAGGTTTCACTAATCTCGGGACCAAAAAGGACATGTATAATTTTCAAAAAATGGTATTGCAATGAATGCGTTGGTCAGCAGGTATACCCTGAATACATATGTGATGCATGTATGGAAAGTTAAAAGGTGTACTTAGTGTATTTATTTCTTCTGAGTTTTACCCTAAAATTGATACTGTGTCAAACTGTGTGTTGGTGTATTTTTTTATGATAGGTACTAAAATAAAATTTTTGTAAACGTTTTCTTGGTTTTGTTTTAACCATGTAAATTGGATTCAATATAAACCTAGCCTTATAAAAAATGGTCTATCGGTTTTGCGACAGTCCCCCGTTTTGCGACAAGAAAAATTTTAGTTTTTACATTTTTTTATTATAAGGGACACAAATAATTTGATTTCAATATTTAAAATGGTTTTGCTGTTCCGAAATAAAATAATCACTTTGCCGATTTTAATCAAAATGTATTAAGTATCGTAAAAGTAACGGCTACTTTGGCATCAGCTGTGGCAAAACAGAACTTAAAGCTAGTTTAATAGGAATTTTATTAATTTGTCGACTTCAATTTTCTATTTTTTAAATAATGTATGTTATAATCTTCGTAACACAATCAAAATATTTTGCGTCTTCCTTCGTAGTCGTAGTTAATAGTTACATGAGCATTAATGACTGTCGCAAAACTGACACTTTTTTTCACAGTCCCAATTTATTTTGATGATTTCTCGTAAAACAAATTAATCTGCAAGCAATTAAATACAATTTCACTTACTATGATGTATATTTAAAATTTCTAAATCAAAATTTCATTAAAAATGCAACATTTAAAATTTATCCATAAATTCAGTCATGGTACACTTTTTTTTGAAAACGCTCAGAGCTCGATTCAGTACCCCTAGTGTGAGTTTGATCGAGTACGAAACGTTACTATCGCGTCTGCGTCACAGCCGAATTAGTATGGTAAATCGAACAGCGCCCCTAGCGGACGTATGGGGAAGCTTTGATTCCCCATACAAATTTCGCTGTGACGCAGACGCGATAGTAACGTTTCGTACTCGAACAAACTCACACTAGCCCCTCAGATATAATTCAAACTTTGCACACTTATCCAGTATCGCTAACAATACAATAGTCAATAACTAGCGGTCCGCCCCGGCTTCGTTCGTGGTACCTGGCTATAGTGGCTACATGTTTAAACTATCCTATCTCTCAAGTTGGATCGAACTGCACATGGTGTGCGAATTTTATTATAATAGGTTAAGTGGTTTAGGAGTCCATTGAGGACAAACATTGTGACACGAGATTTATATATATTAAGATTTAATGAATTTATCTTATTCTTTTATTTATTTTAGGGCCGATTTTTCAATGCTTGGATAAAACTTATCCGTCCAATAAAGTATTACACGATAATAATAAAATGTCACGTAAACTGTCAAATATGGGCAATTAGAATACGTTTTTAAAATGGTAGTTTTATACGTTATTCGACGAATAAGTTTTATCCAAGCATTGAAAAATCGGCCCTAAAAGACCTGAAACTCTGACAGACAATCACGAAAATCGAAATTCCGAGAATCCCAATTAAGAACATACGAAGTAACAACGAAAGACGATAGTTTTATAAACATGCATGTATGTATGTATGTGTGATTGTGTGACGTGGGAATATTATGTTCGAAGATGGTTATTGTTTATCAACCGTTAACTGTATAGGATGTGATCTCACGTAGATAGTGTAGATGTTGGATGATAGTCTAGACTCTAGATGTATGTATGTATGTTAGTATATATGCACCTGTTGGTAGTGTTATCTATACATCTATACATCTATACAAATATTATAAAGAGGAAGGGTTTGATTTTTTGTTTGTTTGTTTGTTTGTATGAATTGAATAGGCTCCGAAACTACTTGGCAGATTTGAAAAATTCTTTCACTGTTGGAAAGCTACATCATTTCTGAGTGACATAGGCTAGGTTTTATCCCGGAAATCCCACGGGAACGGGAACTATGCGGGTTTTTTTTTGAAAACGCGGGCGAAGCCGCAGGCGGAAAGCTAGTGTTAGATAAAATAGGTTTATGTGCTGTTTAAATTTAATAATGACTTGGTATAAAGATATAGACAGAATAACTGATCATATTGAACTGATCCAACTTACATTTCATATCAAAAATAGCGTTTTAACTGATTTGAAATACGATTTTTTTTAATTTATCTTTTTGCCAGATCTATCATCTATGAAACGATAGGTAGATGTAGGTAGTAGATGCGATAGTCATACACAGAAACAAAAATAGTTTAAAAGTAAGTCTCATAAGCATTCCGAACACAACCTAAAATTATATCTTTTAAATAAATATGACACAAAATAATAAATAAACAATAACATACCTTATCAAAGTCGGTTAACTCTAAAGCGCCAAATAAAAATAACTGTATATGTTATCGTATTACAGCGGTTGCACTTCCGGTTCCTGGTGATAATGTCGCGTGATGCGGGAGTATACGGTTTGTTTGGCAGATTAAATATTAAATTCAAACTCGAAATGAACTCAAACTTAAAGTATCTCTAGCAGCTAGCTCGGGCTTAATCTTAAACATTAAATTTATTCAATTAGACTTCTCTGAGCGCTTTTGTATGGTCAAAATAAAGACATTATTTAATACTAGAGGTCCGCCCCGGCTTCGCCCGTGGTACATATTTCGCAATAAAAGGTAGCCTATGTCCTTTCTCGGGTATCAAAATATCTCTATACATCACATATACTCATGCAAATTGGTTCAATACCCAACCAGCAAATCGTTGCTCTATAGAAGGGATAAGAACGTTTCAGAGGTGCTAATTGGTAGTTCTATAAGGGTGATAAGAACGTTGTATAAACCCCAAAGTGGCGCATTTATAAAGCTATTTGGTGGTATTGTGTTGCTGTAGCAGCAACTCAGATGCCAATTGGACCTATAGAAGAGTACACTTATAGAATCGCGATGCTGTTATAGAGCGAAGTAGTGATATAAAAGGAACCGCGATGCTGTTACAGCGCGAAGTTGTGTTTTAAGAGTAACCGCGAATCTTTTGTAGCACGAAGTTGCGATGTACAAGTCACTGCGACGCTATAATTATAATACAAAATGGTAAATCGTGTACCAATTGATAATACGAGTAAATGACTATAGGAACCATCATCGTGGTGTCGAATATTAATTTTTGTTACACTGTTAATTATGTTAGATACATAAACTGACTTGTGAATGAAATTTTACTGATAGATTATATGCATAATTAAGCTGTTTTTTTCATGCCCCCCTCGAATTATTGAGTTTTAAGTAATTAAAAAACTAATTTTACACCAAATTGCTGTATAGGATGCCAAATAGCAACTCCGTGGCTATTATACGTCCGCAAACGAACGTAGTTTTGACAACTGTTATGCCATATACTGGATTAAATTAGTAGGGTTCCCTGATGTAAATAGAAAACCCATAACATGTTTTATTTTGTATTTTCTAGTGTAAATTCCGATTTTTAGATTCCGATCCCGAAGTGTCAAGCAAAACACTAGTGTCTGAATGGTCTGATTCTGAATTATCACAAACCACATGATGGCTGTTAACTTGGTTTTGTTCATAGGATGTAACAGATTGTACGGAATCATTGTCCGTATTCGAAGCCTCACCTTGAATTTGTCTGGTGTCAATCGTTACTGAAGCTGCGATTTTTTTAAATTCATTCAATCCATGATTATTAAATAGAACCCTTCATTTATTTACGAGACGGTGCTGACAATATGGCAGGTTTTTGTTGTTTTAAAGTGAAAGAAACTCTCTTATAGGCCGTATATCTCTCGTAAGTGTCGCATTTTACTACATTAATACGCCGTTTTTGTTACATAACAGAGTTATTAACTCTTTTATACAGTAAATCAGTCCTATAACTCTGACCACTCAGCTATTAAACCACTGCGTTATAATGGGCAGAAAAACACTAATATAATTCAATTAGGTTACAAAGAAGTGATATAAAACTCGGATATATCACCTAATTGCTGTATTATGGAGTTTCAGCAACCATGAAGATTCACAGTGCTATAATAGTAATAAGGAAAACCATTACAACACTAAATTGTCCTATTGTAGATTTTTTTACGCCTCTATAGGCATGGGACTATAAAGGTTACCCTAGAATCGTTTATTGCACTAATTTGCTGTAAAAAAGAGACCACCAGCGCTGTTATGTGATAATATCGTCCTGTTATTGCTGTACCAAAATCTGGATAAGAGCTGCTCTATAAACGCCGTATAAAATAGTGATATAAACGTTTACATCACCTTGTTATGGGACAAATTTGCTGTGTATGATTATAGAGCAAAATCATCTCATTAAACGCTATTATACAACAAGCTTGTCACCGCGACACTGTTATACGTCATTTAAAAAGCTTTTTAGTGATGTAAGTTATTGTTATAGGACATCTTTGCTGGTTGGGTAGTTAAGGCGTGATTGAGTAACAGACAGACAGACAGAGTTACTTTCGCATTTATAATATTAGTATGGATTCGTTCTGAAATCAGTTTTTACAAATCAACAGTTGGCAAGATTCTGTAGTAGGTAGGTACCTACTCAGGTATGTTGTTAGACAACAATAGAGATGTCCACAGGTATATGTTTCCCCGACTTCCGCATATCAAGTTAATATTAAATGAATCACAAAAACGCGAAATGGTTTTTATCTGTCCTGTCTACGGCAGTGCCCTTTTATTGAGTCAATCGAGCGTTCTGAGAAACTTTGTTAGGTAGCAATATGGTGATGAGCGGTAGCAATTTTATAATGTTAGTTTTTAGGTTATGTTTTTAATTTGAGTTACTCAATGTAAATTTAACACTGCTGTTTATTAAATGAATGTAATATTCTCTATTGCACACTAAATACAGTACTACAAAACAAAAGCGATACAAGTAACAAGTAACAAGTACCGTGATTAATTCTATTCATTATTCAATGCTCGATATTTTAAATTTCATCATCATCGGTCTTACTTATAAAAAGTTACCCATTCGCTATGCAATAGATTAGTTATTGCAATAACCTGTCTTGTTTTTATGAATGACGTTTCATGTGAGCAAGAGCAGGACAAAGCTATGGTAGGAAATGGTTGACATTTATCCATTGTTTAACTTTTTATAAGTAAGGCCGCGTATGTTTAAATATTTGTTACATGTTACGAAACGGTCGAACAAAAGTGTAACCGCCTATCTTCTGAACGTGTTCAACACCTAAACAGAATCTAGATTACCTTTCTATCACTGACCCGTTGTTACACCGATTTCTCTTCTCCCTTGTTACGGTGTGCAATAAATATAATTATACAAGCGGTCCGCCCCGGCTTCGCCCGTGGTACATATTTCGCAATAAAAGGTAGTGATGTTCTTTCTCAGGGTCTAAAGATTATCTGTGCCAAATTTCATCAAAATCGGTCCAGTAGTTTATGCGTGAAAACCATACATACAAACCTTTCCTCTTTATAATATTATTTTATATTGTATATCTATGGTTTACTTGGGGATTTGGGTGTATAGGGAAAAGATGTTTAAACGAAGGTTAGGACACTAAACTTTGGTTAACATTGCAATATTGGGTTGTTGGATTATGTGGTAGTATGTATATTATATTATGTTTCTCTCGGTATTTGCCTTGTGTGTGTTTCTGAATTTGGATACAGTATAACACGTACAAGAGCAGACTCTTGTACGTATCTACGTAGAATCGCTGTGTGATAGTTTTGAGAAATTAACTAAACACTCTCACAACAAGAGAACACAATCAATTTTTGATTAGTATCATTAGAAAGAGGTACATATCCACAAATCGCCATAAAATTATTTATTGCAATTAGTGAACCTATTTTCAGGTATAATATGTAAATTTAAATGTATTTAAATAAATGAAAATAACTAAAGGACCATTAAAATTTTGCGCGTTATATAACCTAGCTGTTCAATGAAATGGCAACACAAAGTCAACTGTGAAATGAATACGCGTGACCCCAATTGTTAAAGATTCGTTTTAATTGTATCAATCAACTGTCTCTGAGATGGGAGGCTGTATCGTTTGTCATTGTGGCGAATCAATGAGATCAGAAATAGTATCTAGTGCCGAGCGGGGCATTGCCAGATCAGTTTGATACTAGCCCGTGGCTTTGCGCGCGTTGTTTAAACTTAAAAAAATATGTAAAAACTTATTCGTCGATATGTATAAAACTACCATTTCAAAAACGTATTCTAATTGCCCGTATTTGACAGTTTATGTGACATTTTAATATTATCGTGTAATACTTTATTGGACGGATAAGTTTTATCCAAGCATTGAAAAATCGGCCCTAAATCCTTCCTATTTTATTTAATACTTCCTTGAGTTGCGGATTGCTACAATTTGAAAAAAGATGTCAAGTCTTTAAACGCTCTTTCAATGGAATTTAATTAAAAATCTAGAAGAAGTAATTACGTGCGTTGAAAACAAAATGGTTAAAAGTGCATTATGCTAGTAAATGAAATTTTATAAGAGTTAAACGATTTTTAATTATATCTTGCAAAAGAATCGCTATTAATTTTTAAGTTTTTATATCAAGGGTTCGACTATTACTGTTTGAAGTAAATTGTAACGTAAATTGTAAAATACACTATGACAATGTAACATTTATTATAATTTATGACATTGCAATTCATATGGATGAATAATTATATATAAAAATGTCATAGGAAGGATATGCGTAAGCGCATCGTATCCGATGATTGTCTATTTTTACAAATATAAGCTCTATAATTAAGAGCATAAAATATTATATTATAAAAGCTATGTATAAACTTATTATATACCTAATACTCCGTATATTATACGCAATTAATCATCGATGAAACTTTATTGACAATAGTTAATTGAATACAGCGAATCCTTTCTATTCTGACCTAAATATAAACAATTAAGTTTAGCAACCAAACATGCGCGGGCGCAGGAAAATATAAATTTTTGATTTCACTGTACCCTGTCAATAGAGATCGTGACTAAAATCTATTACACGGAAAATTAATGACTACAATGATCTTTTCGCTTCAATAAAATAATATTTTTTTATCAATGTCGGATGTCAACTGATAAGGCAATGGATATTCAGGTTAGTTGACAAGTATTTGATAACTGTGTCATGCTCTCAGTGTAATTGAGTTCTGCTTTATACTTGAGTCTTGAATTTCAATCAGTTGGGCTCCGACACTCGTGGGGGGCGGACGTGTCGCGCATTGCGTTAGGTTGATACAACGATCGAGTTATAAACATTTTACTATTGCGTAAATTTACATAGCGAGTACAAGGAAAAGAACCATCGATTATAATGAAACGATTGCAGTGATTAATTTAATTATATTTATTATAGTGTGTGTAAATAAAAAATGGTGAGAGAATAGTGTGCAAAATGCGTCGTTCCAAACTGAATATCAATCCGGATCTGGGTGATCTGGAGGAGATGTTAGCGCATGTGCAGACGCAAATCGAACAAGAGATCGATCTAGAGAAAGAGAGCAAGATGCCGTCTTTAACCAGCGTGCAAGAGTCACCAAAGATGAAACGGGCTTCTTCTTTCAATCAGGAAAACATGGAATACAGACGACCTCCTCGCCCTGTTAACAGAGTTAACAGTGAAGCGAATCAAGCGGTTGAATACAGAAATGGGGACTACGGTACAGTGCAGAATGGGTTTAAAGGGTCCCAGTCGAGTCTGCGCTCGAACGACGAAGGGTCACAGGTGTCCTTTCAGTCGTTTCGTTCGGAGCCCGTGCAAAGGCACTCGGTGTTAAGCTTGCCGGATAAAAGGGATGCAGCGTCTCTAAATGGGCGGTGTAAAACGGCGACGCTGCCGCGCGGCTACGGGTCCAGTAAGGAGAAGAATTGGGAGGAATATTGGTCACAGTGAGTAGCTTTTATAATAAGATATTATCAGGTTGAATGGAGATGAAAGAACCAACTATGTCATCAAGCTTGATGACATAGTTGGTTCTTTCAAATCATTCATATTTAATAATAGTGACCCCTAAATTAGGGGTCACTATGAAGTCTTAAAATAGTACTATTTATATATATTATTAGTGGGAAAGTGATGGCGCTAGACGACCTATATAGCTCTCTCATTTTTGCACACTGGAATAAATACTGCTTTAAGAAATGGTAATTCTACGTGAGTATATATTATTGCGTTTATTAAACGCTTTTCTGTTACGAGCTGGCCACAACTATGTAATAAAAATTTTGATGATCAATTTATTTTTAAATTGTACTTTTATCATGATGGAACTTTACAATTATATTTAGATTGAGTTGAAAAGAATAAATACAAGCAATATTGTCTGATGATTGAGTTCGATAGTAGTAATCACATCGAGTGTGGGCTTGCCAGATTTCTCCTGTTATATTCTGTAGTAGTTTTTTAAACCGCATAATCATTTAATATAATATGTGGGAGGGTTGTAGGTTGATGTTAGAGTAATGTATTGCGAAGTGATAGTATGTTGTAATGTTAGTTTCTAGTATGCCGTACATGGTCAAGATTGGCCAGTTAGATCTTACGATAAGCATTTTTTGACTATTTACAGTTTGGCATATGGTATATCTTTGGTAAGGTATGCATGTAAGTCAGGATTGGAGTTACATCAGTTTGTAGAAGAGTCGTTTGATGTCACTTTATAGGCATTATATTGTAGTTATTTTATATGATCGAAGGTTTTGGGAATTATCTTCCTGTTTACAAATTAATATTATTACATATTTATTATGGGATGTAACTCGTAGTCTGCATAGTATTTATGCCTTACCTTATGAGTTATAACTTTAGTTGTTTAACTGGTAGACCCTAAAAGAAAGTATCTTATAAGTAGTTATAGAAAGAGTGTGTGTGTCGAGCACACGTGTTAAAAGTGAAACTTCTTTGACAAGATTTAAAAATACCAAAATCGTTGCCTTAATCCATCACGTGAGGGACGAAACCTTGTAATTTTATTCTCAACGCGCCTTAGGAAGTTTCTCTTCAAAAAATCTGGTCTATTTTGTTTCTTATGTGTTCAAAATAATTCACGTGATTATTATCAATTCTAAAAGCGTTGTATAATATTGGTTCAAGTTTACAAAAACTATCTCCGTGAGATAACTAGATTCCATATCCACCATCCATCAAAATGATAACATATTGTACCTGTGTTTATGTAAACACGCTCGTTTTAGACAGAATGGATGTGAGAACATCTTGTAGGATAGTGTGAATGTAAAAAGGCCAATAATCTAACGTATAGGGTCAACCGGGGCAAATGCAACTATGGGGCTATGGCAACTAGTTATCATAACTAATTTATTAGAGTTGTTGTAATAAATCGCCACCTATGATTCAATAACTCAACGACTAATAAATCTTACAAGTAATAGATGGTGCCCCTACGATGAAAACTATTTGATTGATAGGCCATTGTGTCAAACCGCTATTTTGAAGTTGGTGTGCGTAAAAACAGGTGTCGAGTTTTGCAGACAAAAAAATTGTTTAGGAGTGATTTTTTGCAGGTGTTTTTGATTGGACACGATTATCACAAGCCGTTAAGCATATTTCATTTATATTTTTAGTGCGTTAGTTGACTCTATTTTGTGTTATTGATGCAGTTACAATTGCCTCATGAAAATTTCACTGTGGGGTTATTGCAACTGTGAGGTTAGTTACAATAGCCCCTTATATTTTTGTATGAAACTAAAAACACTAGTGATGTGACAGTGTCGATATTTTTATTATGTATCCTTCTTGGTAGTCAAAATATACTTTCTTTATGATTAATTAAAGAAGAACCATCGATTATTTCTTCGATATTATACCCAGAGACGGGTTCATAAGTAAAATTCAAATTAGATAAAGCGTGGTTAAAGAATATAAGTAACTAAAAACGATAGGTAGGATAGTTCTGTGATTGTTCAAGTAATTTTTAGTAAACGGTTGATTAACTAATAAACGTATTTTGTTTGGTTTACGTTTTTAACAATATTTAACACAAAGAATATTATTTGTTCTGACCAAAAACTAAAATTGACTTAGTAGGTAGTACACTGTTATTTTTTTTTGTTGCGATTTAAAGTGGTAAATCAAAGTAGGTACATGAGTTTTTCCTCTAAATAATGCGGCGCCATCTACGATCGCAACGTTATTGTATAGATAACGTTATTGAATATATATATAGAATAATAAAAATATATCGATGAATAAGTTTTTTGCATTCCCCACACTAATTCTCTAACAAATAGTTGCATTTGCCCCACAATCAGAAAAATAAGATTTTTCCTGAAAACTCGTCCTTGCTACACGGTAATCCAGTTCAAAATCCTATGAATAACATGAAATCTCATAAATATATTCTATATTCGTTGTTTTATATGAAATAGAAGAAGAGCTATGGCAGTTAGTTGCATTTACCCCCGACTAGGGGTTAATGTAACTTTTTCTACCAATTTTAGGAAATATTCTCACTACCAGTTATTTATAAGACTACTGTATTGCTTGATTGGTTTAAAATAATCTTGAATAAATACAAAAAACAATAAATGGGTCAAATAAATGACCAAATATAAAAGGAGATAACTGCAACCGATCAAACTTGAAACTTGTTATTTTTTAGTTGCATTTGCCCCGGTTGACCCTACTAATATTATAAAGCTGAAGAGTTTGTTTGTTTGAACGTGCTAATCTCGGGAACTACTGGTCCGATTTGAAAAATTTCGGTGTTAGATAGCCCATTTATCGAGGAAGGCTATAAATTATATATCATCTCGTTAAGACCAACAGGAGCGGAGCCACGCGGGTGAAACCGCGGAGCGCCGCTAGTTGATATATAAATGTCATGTTTGTGAAGTTGGATGGAAGTTTGTTACACTTACGTGAAATAATGTGTGCTATGCCCCGTGGTTTTACCCGCATTGCTCAGCTCCTATTTGTGTTATTGTGCTGATATATTATAGCGAAGAACCTTCCTCGATAAATGGACTATCTTACAGTGAAATAATAAAAAAAAGATTTGGATGAAATTCTATTTTAGACTGATTACGATGTGGATTGGCATTTTCTAGGTATAAATATAAAATTCTAGTTTAATATTAGAGTTTTGATAAAGAAGTATGTTTATTTGTTTTGACATGACCTAGTAACGTCTTAAAATATTTAACTAAAGAGTAGCTAAATAATAATAATAAGATAACAATATACAGTTTTTATTAATATACAGATTTTTATTTTCAAAAAGAAAGTTAAAAACTATTATTTAACTCTGTCACAGGCTAGTTATTAACTCTGTCGACTTATTTATAATATATGTGCTTATAAAATATGTATGTATGTATATGTATATGTATGCATGTATATATGCTTGTATATATTTAAGTATGTATTCTTATTTATTATATAATATGTGTATTGTGTATATAATATATTATTATTTGTGTATGTATATAATAATGTAAGCTGCATATATGTAGGTATAGTATATATATAATAAGACTATTATTCTGGCACTTTTATTTATTTTGCACCACCATGTTATTGACTCATTTATTTTCCTCGTCTTTTCTGGGTTGCCTGGTAGAGATCGCTGCCAGCGATAAGGCCGCCTACTGTACATTGTTATATTGTATTTTTAATTTTGTAAAATGTATTCTTTATGGTGTACAATAAAGTATTTTTCATTCATTCATTCATTCATACAGTGTGTACTAAATCCCACGTGCATAATAAGTGGGGTTTTTACCTCATTCAACCGATTGAAGTCAAATACCATGATGTTTTATTGCAGTATTATTTCCAGTGTGGGAAAGTGATAGCGCTAGACGACTTATATAGCGCTGTCACTTTTCCACCCTGGTAATAATACTGCTTTAAGACATTTACAATTTTACATTTAAATATTAAGTTTTTACATTGTAATTAAGTCGAAAATGATAATTAATACCTTTAGGGCTGAATATTCGAAGTATTCGTGTCGCAGAATTCATTTTTTTTTATCCATTCGCATACTTGGAATTGTTAAAGAGGTCAGTGTGTTTGTGTGACCATAAATTTTAGTTGATGATCGAGATTGCAGTTTAATTAATCACCTTTTCTTGTAATGAGAAAGTGATCTTAAAACGACATTATATTTAATTATTATATATTTTACATTAGTTTGTTTATCGTCACATTCACGTCTTCATGTCCGAACTGCGGAATTCATTTTGATGAATTTTGTTAGATAAATGAATTCACCTTTATTTAAATGATCGATACTAAATTTAGTACAGGATGGTACAGGCGAATTGATAATTTCCTCCATTTTGAAATCAATTCAGAACATGCTAATTTTGAATAATTAAGATTTAAATCTCATTTAAAACTCATATAACCTTTTTATTGTTCTGTGTATATAACCTGACTTTTCTTACGCTGTTAAACGAGCTTGAAACAATAATACTGCAACAAATAAAGCGTGTTTTAAATCCGTTAAAATCCAACCTAAAATCAAACACAAAAACAGAAAGTCTTCAGTTTAGACATGGCCCATTCGACTGACCACTAGAGTAGGTATATTTTTATGTCGTAATACAATTCGGAACCCATTATTATAACGGTATTTAAACAATGGTAGGTAGGCGAAAACAATCGCCTTTGTAGAAACACAATCGGTATCGGAAGATGAAAGTTATCTCAGGTAGCCTGGTTTCGTAATAGTAAGGGCGGGGGCACACGATGCGTTGCGGCGCCGCACCGCAAAGATTTCATCGTGTCAGTGGGCACACGAGTGGTGCGGCGCCGTAACGTTGTTCTGTCGCAGCGGCGTCGTAGCAGCGTTGCACAGTGTGTCCTTCCTTGTGACGCAAAACAACTGAGCGGTGCCGCTCCGACGTCGCACCGCATTCACCCCTCCCCGCCTCGTCTTGGTGGTTACAAGTCCGGTGCGGCGCCGGAGCGCATCGTGTGACATGCCACAGATATTTCTATGTAAGACGACGCAGCGACACCGCTCCGGCGCCGCACCGCCGCCGCAACGCATCGTGTGCCCCCGCTCTAATAGTTTGGTTAATTGAGATGGTGTTTTTAAAGCGTTAGAGAAGGTGGGATAGTTGCCTAAATGTATACTAATATTATAAAGATGAAGAGTTTGTTTCTTTGAACGCGCTAATCTCATGAACTAATGGTCCGATTTGAAAAATCTCTTTCGGTGTTAGATAGCTCATTTATCGAGGAAGGCTATATATCATCTCGCTAAGACCAACAGTCTGTAGTGGGAGTCGAGCATGCTTTAGTATTGGGTCACGCTCGCACCGGGGAAGTTACCACACCCTCACAGAAGATCGGCGTTAAAGTGGCATTGCCGCGTTTCGTTCGGTGAGTGAGGGGTCCGGAGACCCATTCCCTTCCTTTCCTCCTCCTATCCTATCCACTTTCCTCTATTTGTCCTATCCTTTTCCCATCCATTTCCCATCCCCCTCCCATCCTTCTAACCTATCCACTCCCAATCCCTATTATTAGTTCATTCGAAATAATGGCAGCGGTTTTATCAGGTAGAATACCCCAGGAGGGTACCAGCATGCACAATGCAGGAGAATCCCTCCCCCAACCTTCACGTTGGGGCAGCCCGTCGTATTCTGGGGCGGGCATAAATCCGCACCCAAGCACTCCACAAAGAAACACCAGACAGAATAGACCTTTACCATCTTCGCAAGTCACGCATTCCGTGGACTTTTGTAACATAAGAGGGCTTCACTCTAACCTCAATGCCGTACATCACCACCTCGAGACGGCCAAGCCGGCCCTGTTGTTTCTCACAGAAACCCAGATTTCCACCCCATCGGACACGTCATACCTCACATATCCTGGCTTTAATCTAGAACACTCGTTTGTTCCACATGCCGGCGTATGCGTGTACGTAAGGGAGAACATTTGCTGTCGACGTCTAACAACTTCTGGGATTATTGGTCTCTCTATTATATGGCTACATGTTGATTTTAAAGACCGCCCTCGTATATATGCATGTCTTTACAGACCCCACAGTGGAAACAATGGGATTGATCAGCTCTTTGAGCACGTCCAATCAATGGCCGATGAGGTATTGCATCAGTTTCCCTCTGCAGAGCTCATTTTACTAGGTGATTTCAATGCTCACCACGCAGATTGGCTCGGATCACGGACAACCGACTACGCAGGGAGAACTGTGTGCAATCTTGCCTTAGCCTACGGTCTGACACAGCTGGTCTCCTCGCCCACGCGATTACCGGATGTGGATGGCCAATTACCCTCTCTGCTGGACCTACTACTAACTACACACCCTGATAATTATCAGGTAACGGTCACCGCCCCAATCGGGTCCTCTGACCACTGCCTGATTAGAAGTGTGGTGCCACTCGAACGTGCAAAACGGCCGGAACAGGCAACCTGCCGCCGAGTCTGGCATTATAAGTCGGCAGATTGGGAGGGAATGCGACTTTTCTATGCCTCCTACCCATGGGGTGGTGTTTGCTTCTCACACGATGATCCCAGTACCTGTGCAGACGCTGTCACTGATGTGTTGCTGCAGGGTATGGAACTTTTCATTCCATCCTCTGTAGTACCCGTCGGTGGCAAGTCCAAGCCCTGGTTTGACCGTTCTTGCATTATGGCGTCACGCCGCAAGCAAGAACAGTTCGAAGCCTGGGCTAAAGCACTGGCTACTCGTGATCCCAACGTAGCAACTTATAAAAAGAAATATAACTTCGCCTCTAGGGCCTACAAAAAAGAAATCTCCGCAGCGAAAGCTGCCTACATAGAAAGGTTAGGTCACAGACTTGCACAACTCCCATCTGGATCTCGAGCATTCTGGTCACTGTCCAAGGCAATCCAAGGCAACTTCAGTCAGTCATCATTTCCACCTTTACGCAGGGGTGACAACACTCTGGCTCACTCTGCCAAAGATAAAGCCGATCTCCTGGGCGCAATCTTTGCGAGTAACTCAACTTTGGATGATGGGGGAAAAACGCCGCCTTCGATTCCACGTCAACTAAACTCAATGCCGGAAATTCGGTTTTCACAACGAGCTGTTCGTAAGGCACTCTGTAACCTAGACACATCCAAGTCGAGTGGGCCGGATACAATCCCTGCTGTAGTGCTCAAAACGTGTGCTCCTGAGCTTACGCCAGTGTTAACGCGCCTATTTCGACATTCCTACACAAAAGCAGTAGTGCCGAAATCATGGAAAATCGCTTTTGTTCACCCGATTCCTAAGAAGGGCGATAGATCAGATCCGACAAACTACAGACCCATTGCCATAACCTCCTTACTCTCAAAAATAATGGAAGGCATTATCAACAGCCAGCTCTTGGGTTATCTAGAGAAAGACCAGCTATTGAGTGATCGCCAATATGGTTTTCGCCACGGTCGTTCAGCCAGCGATCTCTTGATCTATTTAACCCATAAATGGGCGGAGGCTGTCGAGAGTAAGGGGGAGGCCTTGGCTGTAAGTTTGGATGTCGCCAAAGCTTTTGATCGGGTCTGGCACAAGGCGCTCATCGCCAAGCTCCCCTCCTACGGACTTCCTTCGGGACTTTGTAAATGGGTTACCAGCTTCCTCTCAGGCAGAAGAATAGAGGTCGTTATCGACGGTTTTCGCTCTGCTTCTTTGCCTCTCAATGCCGGTGTCCCTCAAGGCTGTGTGCTATCCCCCACGCTGTTCCTCCTGCACATTAACGACATGTTGCAAATATGCAACATACACTGTTATGCGGACGACAGTACGGGGGATGCCTGTTACTCTGGCCATTCACAAGTCTCTAGGGCATTCGTGGGGGAATGTCGAAATAAACTTGTGAATACTATCGAAACTTCTTTAGATCAAGTTTCTGAATGGGGAAGGCTCAATTTAGTTGAGTTTAATCCCAAAAAAACACAAGTCTGCGTATTTTCAACTAAAAAGTCCCCATTTCTTGTTTCCCCTCGGTTTCAGAACACTCCCCTTACT
This sequence comes from Colias philodice, assembly GCF_061535455.1. Lineage (NCBI taxonomy): Eukaryota > Metazoa > Arthropoda > Insecta > Lepidoptera > Pieridae > Colias > Colias philodice. The sequence continues at coordinate 5,632,403 of NC_143112.1, forward strand.
ATCTCACCGAGCATTGGAATCCTAGGCGTCCAAATATCGAGCGACGTTCAATTTCGAGGTCATTTAGAAGACAAAGCCAAACTAGCTTCTAAAAAGTTGGGTGTGCTCAGCAGATCGAGGAAATATTTCAAACCAGCTCATCTACTCCTTTTGTATAAGGCACAGGTTCGTCCACACCTGGAATATTGCTCCCATCTGTTTGCTGGCGCCCCACAATACCAACTTCTTCCTCTGGACCGTATTGAACGTCGGGCAACTCGTATTATTAACGATCCTAAAATCTCCGACAAGCTCGATCCCCTCTCGCTCAGAAGGGACTTAGCATCACTTTGTGTCTTCTACCGTATTTATAATGGGGAGTGTTCTGAGGAACTGTTCAGTCTTATACCACCGGCGCAATTTCACTATCGCACTTCCCGCCTGAAAAATAAGTTCCATCCTCACCATCTCGACTGCTGGCGGAGTTCCACAGTGCGATTTACGCGAAACTTTCTGCCACGAACTGTAAAGCTTTGGAACGACCTTCCACCAGCGGTATTCCCGAACTCTTATAACATGGAATCCTTTAAAAAGTGTACCTTTAAGTATCTGAAAAACCGGCAGCAAGCCAAGGCTAATTAATTCCTACGATATCCCTCTCTTTCCTTTATATATGGACAGCAACGCATCCATTTCCCAGTGGAGTGGATGTTTATGGGCGGCGTGTATCGCTTAACACCAGGCGACACGTCTGCTCGTTTGCTATCTGATAACATATAAAAGGAGCAGAGCACTGCGGGTAAAACCGCGGAGCACAGCTAGTGACTACATAAACTTTAAATTTTGCACAATTAATAATACCATACTTACATGGTTCAAGGAAATGAAAATGGCTAGGTTTTGTAATATCCGTCAATTTTGGATCTAGACAAAAATAAATTATAAATCTTCGTGTTTTTGGACAGGACGTTTTGCGCTTTCTATGCAGATGTCTCGAGGATATTTAAAGCTTTTAAAACTACCAATGAAGGTATTAGAGCTAGATTTATTGACAATATTTAAGCTGATAATTTCATTTTTTATCAGTTTATTTTCAGTGGTCTTCGATTTTCACACATACGTTTTGGTATGATTTTTTTTTGTTATTTTTATAAACGTTTTGTTTACTGCAGATACATGAGTGTACACAATATGCCTAGCATATCCTGTACTAGAAACTCGGAATATTTTCCCTGCGTCAATTTTACTTTCGGGTCAACAATGCTCGACGTGTGTATAAATAAAAATGTTAATATTCTGGTTTGTTTTATATTGCACTCGCTTTTTATTGTGCACTTTTGACTGTGATATGATAGAGGTAATTTATAATTGACTAGCAACTTGCACCGACTTCGCTCAGCTTGAATAAGAGTATTAAAATAAATATGTCAATGCTGGTGTAGCTTTCTGTTAGTGAAAGAATTTCATGGTCGGTTTAGTATTTCCCAAGATTTCCTCCTACAAACATAGAATTAGAAACTTTATATTTATTTTATTAGCATAAATAATTCTGGCGTAGTGCGTGGTGACTGGACTATCGTTCCAGTTATTATAGGTTCTATCTAGACTTTGTTTTTATTGCGTATAGAATATGGGGTTTGCAGATCCATTGCACGTTTAATATTTAGCTGTATTTATAAATATAAAATCTTTCAATTTACACCATGTTCGTATTGTCTTTTCATAAACAACTAGCAAACCGGGCGAACTCCGTTTCACCACCAGAGACACCTTTTCTTTGCTATAAACCTCACGGAGCCCGAGACCTTTCCAACGAATGCAAAACCGTGGAAATCGGTTCGTGCATTCTGGAGTTATAGCGCGGTCTGGAAGGAAAACTCGACTTATTTTTATATAGTAGATTATGTGTTAAATTAGATAGAATGCTTTAATAAATGAGCCACCATAGTTCATGCTGCATACCTATATTATGGTGTCAGAATTTGCTCCATTTTATACATAAGTCGGTGAACTTTTTTGTTAATAAGCTGTGTTATTATTTATTTCGGCCATTGTTTACGTTACCAAACATCTGGTGGCCATGTTTCGTTTGCGGATAAGATTCTGGGCTTGACGCGATGAATAATGTGCGTGAAATATTTGGCAGTTGGAGTTTTGGGTGGTTTTGGTTTGAAGGACACTGGACAGTTGATAGTTACAGGATGTAGGGAATGTTAAGTGGACTTGTATGAGTTAGTATGAATGAGAGTAAAGTTAAGTTTTAAATAAATAACGTGTATTTCTTATCCTTTCCATAGATTTATACATTACTAGTGGCCCGCCCCGGCTTCGCCCGTGGTACATATTTCGCAATAAAAGGTAAATGTCCTTTCTCGGGTATCAAAATATCTCCATACCAAATTTCATGCAAATTGGTTCAGTAGTTTAGGCGTGATTGAGTAACAGACAGACAGACAGAGTTACTTTCGCATTTATAATATTAGTATGGATAGGTTTATTGACAAAAAAAAGTATAAGTGGCACCCGTTTTAGGCTCATCGATAACACTGTATTTTAAATTTTTGTTTAACATTTTCTAATGGAAACCATATTTCATGAATTTTTAAGCTGTATTCGGGTGAGAACATTTGATCCAGATTTGACTAGTTGTTTTTGAGCTACCTTTAATAACGCTTACTTTACCTTCATCAGCTGTTTATTCGTACCTTTTTAATGAATTATTATTTTTACCATATTATATTCATTCATATTTTCATACAAGTTAACATAATCCGATTTCGCTACACAACCACGTCGCGTCGTGGGCGTACCGTCCCGCGTGGGCAAACTTACGCAACACGTTGGGCAATGTTGGGCGACTGTTGCGCAACCGTCTGCGACTGCGTGCCCTTTGAGTGGTTTTTGCATAATGTTGTAGGGTGTAGCTGGTTTTTGAGACGTTTTAATTTGGTTGGATTGTGTGCGGGAAAGTAACAAGATAAAGATTTTTATATTAAAAATATTTGATAGTTTAATCGTTTTTAATATTTAACTGTAAACTAATAGACTGGGGTAGAAGCCTTTAAAAATAATGAAAAGATAAAAAAAATCGCAGTCGGATGAAACCCATTAGAAAAGGAGGGGAATATGATAAAAATGTAAGGAAAAATAAATTACGGTCAATCCGAGTTCGGGAAGTGGGAGGGGGGAGCTTTTAAGAGAAAAAAATGGTCTCTCTCGATTTCCGACAAAACTACAAGTCCTACGGAAAAAAGTTCAATGGCAAAGTTGTAGGTAATAAAAGGATCTACAACTTTTGTATTCAAAATTTTTTCACATAACCTCAAAATTTAGGTGAAAAATTCAAAAAACCAAGTTTTTGGTTTTTTATTTTTATCTACTTCAAAATTTATTGCTTTTCTACGAAATTTGGTGAAAACTTACTTTATTATGTCCCAAATACACTGTAATTTATTTGATTGAAAATATTTATTTTTTCGCCTTATTTTGAATTAATACCAAAAAAACAACCTAATTTTCAATCGAAAAGTCACCCGTCAAAATATCAGGTTTTTTCAAAAACTTGGGGTGCCTTTTATTCATTAAAATCTCTACTTTCATATGGTGTAAAAAAAAATAAACACCACCATAGTAAATGTTCTCAGGAAATGCATACAAACAGTGTGAAAATTAGCTTTTACTAAATCAGGCACACTTCTCGAACTCTATATCTTCTCTTGTATCGGCTTTTCGGTAATATTTCAAAAGAAAAATAATTATCTGTTCTAAGTTTAATATTTTACAGCATATTCAAATCAAAATGATGTCGATATAAACATTTCAGGTAGTTGGAGAAGTGTGCCTGATTTAGTAAAAGCTAATTTTCACACTGTTTGTATGCATTTCCTGAGAACATTTACTATGGTGGTGTTTATTTTTTTTTACACCATATGAAAGTAGAGATTTCAATGAATAAAAGGCACTCCAGTTTTTTGAAAAAACCTGATATTTTGACGGGTGACTTTTCGATTGAAAATTAGGTTGTTTTTTTTGGTATTAATTCAAAATAAGGCGAAAAAATAAATATTTTCAATCAAATAAATTACAGTGTATTTGGGACATAATAAAGTAAGTTTTCACCAAATTTCGTAGAAAAGCAATAAATTTTGAAGTAGATAAAAATAAAAAACCAAAACTTGGTTTTTTGAATTTTTCACCTAAATTTTGAGGTTATGTGAAAAAATTGTGAATACAAAAGTTGTAGATCCTTTTATTACCTACAACTTTGCCATTGAACTTTTTTCCGTAGGACTTGTAGTTTTGTCGGAAATCGAGAGAGACCATTTTTTTCTCTTAAAAGCTCCCCCCTCCCACTTCCCGAACTCGGATTGACCGTAATTTATTTTTCCTTACATTTTTATCATATTCCCCTCCTTTTCTAATGGGTTTCATCCGACTGCGATTTTTTTTTGTTTCAAAAATTATCTACTCTAGTCTATAAGTCTGTTTTATACGTAAGAAAATAGATACATATTGAATTTGTATATGCTCTTTAAACTAGGTCAATATTATTAGTATTCATAATTCAGCGATAATTATGGATCTCTTTCTATGTTCTATCGTCTATCCCTACACTTACCTAATCTTTACTTGATGATCTATGTATTGGTGGTGTAAATTATTATATTAGGTATACTATAACGCATAGAATGTATAGAATTGTGTATTATCCACTTAAAATAAAAATATCTTTCGTCATTATAACGAAACACTAAAATAATATAAATTTACTAGCGGTCCGCCCCGGCTTCGCCCGTGGTACCTACATGTTTAAACTATCCTATCTCTCAAGTTGGATCGAACTGCACATGGTGTGCGAATTTTATTATAATCGGTTAAGTGGTTTAGGAGTCCATTGAGGACAAACATTGTGACACGAGATTTATATATATTAAGATATTGATATTTGTGGTCACCGAATCATAGATAATTCACCAACCCAATGACTTAATCCAGAAGCAACCGACGAACTTAATTCCAACTTTCCCATCACGTTGAAAGCAAAACTTTCATTGGTACACCGCTACTGTGGTCTGCTTCTTACTTGTAGGTACAGTTTGTTTTGGTAAAGTATATGTAGGTATTTGTTTATATAAAACTAGCGGTCCGCCCCGGCTTCGCCCGTGGTACATATTTCGCAATAAAAGGTAGCCTATGTTCTTTCTCAGGGTCTAAAGATTATCTGTGCCAAATTTCATCAAAATCGGTCCAGTAGTTTATGCGTGAAAACCATACATATATACATACAAACAAACTGTGTTACACTACATTTAATTAGATCTGTGTAGGTAATCAGGTAGGTATGGTAATTACGATATTCTAAAAATACAAAACGCTTTTTTTTTTTAAATAATTTACACAGTCTAGCCCATTTCAATGCTCCATATAAATTTATTTCTGAACTTAAAATCAATTTAATTACCTTTTATCGTGTGAAAAGTGGTATTTTTACTCAATCAACAAAATAGATAGCAATCTACGTCAATATATAAACCAAATATTTATGTTGATTGTAATAATAATTTTATTGAAATCTTATACGTTTCTTTTCATCTATCTATTTCACGTCATAAACATAGCATTAAATATAGCGTCAAAATCTCTATGAAAACAACATGATTATATGATTCTAATTACACCATCCCCTTTGTTCACAGCGAGCAATCAATAAGCAGCGCGCGCGCATCGGTAATGGTGTACGACGATGCGCTCAAGCGGTGGATTCCCTCGGGCTCCAGCTCGGGCCTGTCCAAAGTGCACATCTACCATCACACGCAGCACAACACGTTCCGAGTTGTTGGCAGGAAACTAAATGACCATGAGGTTAGTAACTAACCTATCTTGAGGTTGGTATTTTTAGTAGCCAAGTTCTGTGTAAGTCAGTCAGATGGTCAGATGGTCCAAAGTGCTCATCTACCATCACACGAAGCACAACACGTTTAGAGTAGTGGGCAGAAAACTGAACGATCATGTGGTTAGTAGCCAAGTTTGTAAAAATGATACGTAAATACATTTTTAAGGAGACAGGTTATCATCTTCAGCAGCATCAGGTAGCAAATCAAATGTCTTATTGCAACAGCTTAATTCTCCTAGGGTATTCCGTCATTTTCAATAGCTTAATTATCAAACCAAGTGGCCAATCATATGGCTTATTACAGTAGCAAATTGAATATTAAGACCTCAATTTCAACACTACATCTATGTACCTATATCACCATAATACTACATTGTCCATCATAAAAATGCGAAGATATCATCATTAAATTTAACCCTCCCCATTCCAGGTGGTAATAAACTGCGGTATAGTCAGAGGGCTCAAGTACAACCAGGCGACGGCCACGTTTCACCAATGGAGGGACGCGCGGCACGTGTACGGGCTGAACTTTTCGTGTCGCGAGGACGCGGACAGCTTTGCGAGGGCCATGATGCATACGTTGGAGGTGAGGGTTTAGTTTTGACCGCCTCCTTGGTACAGTGGTTAAAGCTCGGAGCGAAGATCCGAGGGGTTCTGGGTTCGATTCGTGGTGCAGACGAAAAAATAAAATTTCTTGGTCTGGCAATAAGAAAAAAGAAAGACCAAGACGGTCTGGCATGACAAAGAATTCTGATTGATGGTGGATATTGTATTTTGATGGTAAAGTTTGCCGCTGTGTTGCTAAAGGTAATTTCGGATAACATCTATCCAGTCATGACTGGATACTCAGGAGTAAAAATTTGTTATTTCGTACCTTCTTTTGGTAATAGGTTAGGTGTTTAATACATTAACAGGTTGATTTTTCTTATCACCTTTCTGAGTCTGACAAAGACTTTAAATTGCAAGCATTTTCCACGATATCTAGCCAAAATAATTGCCTTGGTAATTTATTTAGCCCAAAGCTTGGCTTCAACGTGCTTTTATATGGCAGTGTCTTCCTCTAACTTGTACTGCTAAAATTTTTATTAAAAACGTCTAAAAATCTAGTCTTTTTTTCTGAATTTAAGTCAAACAATTAAGAACTTGAACCTGGATCCAAATTAAACCACCAAGGGTACAACTAAAAGTGCATAAATTGACTTCGATAATTAGCTACATATAGAACATCGAAGTGCACGAATTAACTACGTGACTGTAATCACGCGTGTTTCCTTTACAATTGACTCACGGTTGGGGTATCAGGAAATTGACAGTAATAGTGGGAAAAAGGTATTTTGTTTGGGAAGTTTTTCTTCTGGCATAGGATTTAATATCTGTTTAAGATAGGCTCGGTCAAGCAAAGGAATACTTCAGCTGAGGCTAAAATAGAGGCCCTTTTGATTGGAATCATTTTGAATGATAAGATTTTCCATCATTGATTTAGATTATTTTTAAACTAGTCATTCAATTGTGTTTACTGGATGGTAGCTACAAGATAAATGCTCAGTTATAAAGATAAAGCAATATTTGTATTGATGGTTTTACCGTAATATTTTCCGAACTTTTATGTACTACTAGCTTTCCGCCCGCGGCTTCGCCCACGTTTTCAGAGAAAAACCCGTTTCCGTAGGATTTCCGGGATAAAACCTATCCTATGTCCTTTCTCGGGTATCAAAATATATCTATACCAAATTTCATGCAAATTGGTTCAGTAGTTCAGGCGTGATTGAGTAACAGACAGACAGACAGAGTTACTTTCGAATTTATAATATTAGCATGGATGTATGACTTATAAAGAGCAACTATTAGACTTGTCTGTTTCTTTTTATTTTAGAACTAAATTAACTTTTGTCGTCTAAAAAATTACTCCACAAATTCTTTTAATATTAGCATAGGATTTTCAGTTTTAACCCGAGCAAAGTTTTTACACATAGCCTATCATGTATGTACCTTATGTTTATACGGCCATTCTTCATGCAATGCCTGAAATCCACTCAAAAAACTTACAGGTACTAGCGAACAAGGCGAGCAACAACACCGCCCCCCCGCCCGTGCAGCCGAACCCCCCCGTGCCGTACAACGGGCATAACGCACATTATGACGAAGATATGGGGTACAGGTGAGATTTTATATTATTTAGTGTATAAGATTGATCTGATAATAATCCTTAAATTCTGAAAAGTTGTTTAAAAGCTAAACGAAGAAGCCAATTTGTTAGATAATTAAAACGCATACTCTATTACATAGATTATTTAATTATTTTCTTAAAGAAAACTATTTAAAACACAAGCTAAGAAACTTCAATTTTTTGTATATTGTTAGATTAATATTTCTGTTTTACTTACATCATATTATGATAAAAAGACAAAAATATCCAACACCTTTACTTTCAGAACGATGACGCGCGAAGACGCAGCGATGCTACAACAGCCACAATACCACGCGCCACACCACCAAATACCGCATCAGTTACCGCACCAAGCGATACCGACGCAACACCAAGCGTTGCCAACGCAACATCAAGCGTTGCCAACGCAACACCAAGCGTTGCCAACGCAGCATCAACAAATACCAACGCAACATCAACAAATAGCGACGCAGCACCAACAAATAGCAACGCAACATCAAGCGTTGCCGACGCAACACCAACAAATAGCGCAACAGTTGCCGAGTCAGCACGCTGTGCAAACGCCGCAGCATCATGCGGCGCAGAGTCAATATCACGCGCCGCATCATCATCATAACGTGAGTTTCCTTCTCTCTCTTTCTATAATAATAATAATTTCTATTGCAGATATGTGTTTGTTTGATGTTAACCTACCAATAGCAGTTTTTTTATGTTCCCATGTGATTTATTTAACCATTAAAAAAGTTTGGTTATTCTATACAAATTTTACATCATGGTACTGTTTTTTTTTTTCAAAATTGAAACATAAAATATAAGGCTTGAATCGTGTTTCATAAAAGATGTAATCTCATTAAAGAATGTAGTGATGGTTGCACCATTTCCAATTCAATAACTATTATTCATGATTTTAGATTCATTAGTTTTTTGTCCGTTTCGATTACAAAAATAACTGTTGATATTTTTGCAAACTACTTAAAGAAAAAGTATTTGCGGGCAGATAATATTATGCTAATATATAAAAAAAAAGACGGGTTGCACTGGGGGAGTGCCGGCAGAAGTGAAAACTTGATTAATTAACGTTGAGCATGTTTGATATTTTGGAATGGTATCCGTCTTACGCTTTTTCGATCAGGTCACGTGTCCTGGCGCGAGTTTAAGATTTTATACCCATCACAGAAAAAGTGCTCAACGCCGCTAAAGAAGTTTTCACTCCAAAAATGGTATAATTAAATATTTATGTTATTATTGAAATATAAATTTCCAGACGGTTCAAACAACGGTGCAAACGGCCCCCACGCCGCCGCCGCACGGCGTGCACACGCTGCCGCACGCGCCCGCACCGCACTCGCACCACCGCACTAATAGGTGCGTACATACATACATACAGATACACCTACAGAATGACAAACATAAATAGGCAACAGATATGTGTACACGTTATAGTCAAAGTCCGATACACAGTCTCTTCGCGGAAGGACTGGTTTATCCTAGGTTTGGCCAAAGCCATCAGTCAATCCCCGAAATACATTTCAATTTCGCCCTTTGCCCTTTGTATTTTTAGTCAAACCCAGGAGCTCCTAACTTTTCAGTCAAACGTCGAAAGTAAATTATTCTGTTTCGGTTTTGGCCTAGTTGACTAGGATTGATCCTAGAAGCGACTGCAATTCTTCTAAATTATTAAAACAATTAACATTAATGCCTCACCATGTCAGAAAAATGATTAATTTTTCATTTTAATTACTTAAGAAATTATTAAAACAATAAACATCAAAATTTTAAAAATGTTATTTTTTTATACTTAGGGCCGATTTTTCAATGCCCAGATAAACAGCTAGATAGACTTTATTCTTCAGTTAACAAAATATTCAATTTTTCAACAGACGAATAGGACGTATCTATCGAATAACTACGTTATTTGAGGAATAAATCTATTTGCCGCTCCAACGGCCAGATAGCGCGCTATTCGACGGTTAGACGTTTGAGTTGACAACTGATGCGTCAAATTTGGGATATTTTCGTATGTCATAACATAGAGCGTAGAATTATTAACAATTAAACCTCTTTCTATATAATTATTATCAATTAAAATCATATTGAAATTGATGTTTTTGATAGTACTGATGACCATGCCATTGAAAATTTGCCGAACGCTGCCTTTAAGTATGTCGTTTCCATCGTAAAATATATAAATTGAAACACAAATTTAACTAAACTCTTTACTCGAATCAAAACAACAATCAACAATCATAGAAGACAAGAGCAATACAAGACGTGAGTCATAATGACGGTTGTTGACAAATTGCAAGAGTTGACTCTATCCCGCTCTAACCTGACTAATTTAATATGTTTGTTTCGCCACTCCGAGAGCAGAGCTGCCAATATGGAAATATTTGGTCAGATAGTTGTTCATCAAATAAATCACGATTGAAAAATAGGCGAGCCGTTATGAGTTAGATAAATAATTGAATAAATCTATTCGAGGGGTAGATATTAGACTGTTTATCTCGGGATTGAAAAATCGGCCCTTAATCTTATACAAACTAACCTCCGTATATTCCAAAGCATTTATTTATTTATTTTATACTTTATTGCACATCGTACAAAAGGCGGGCCTAATGCCACACGGCATTCTCTCAAAGCATCTCAAATATAAAAGTGAAAATCACGTAAGGCGCGGGACAGACACAAGTGGCGCGGCGCGCATCGGGCGCACTGCCGGCGCGCATCGGGTGCGCTATTGGCTATTTCCAAAGTTCTTTCATACAAAATGTAGAAGGACGTGGTGCAAAACAGGTTGAAGAGGTGCCGCGCCCGCGCCGCTTGTGTTTGACCCGCGCCTAAGCTGACCAATCAGGTGTCAGAACTGGCAGAGTTAAGCGGTTCTTAAGACTTGAAAGCTGCTTAAATGATAAAATGCTTCCAAATATACGAAGATAAGAAACTTCATACCTATATCGGAGTTTGACTCGTCAAACCCCGATTTAATAAAATTGTGTTTTGACGTTTGCCTGACCAAATTAGTCTCTCCCAGGTTTGACGAAAATTGTTTAGTCAAAGGCCGAAAATTTACATTTGTTTGGGCTTTGACAAAGTCATTCAGTCTGACCTGAGGATTGACCAGTCCAACCTAGGAGCGCGGGAGCTTCGGAGTTTGCCTATAACATACACACAACATTACATTATTTTGATGAAAAAAAAAACACAAAAAATTATATATTTAACTAGCGCAATAAGTTCAACTCAATATAAATCCATTTTGCCCCCAGTGCCCCAATGCCCCCGAACATGTCCCTATCTGCGAGTGTGGTTGCCCCACCGCCCGTGCCCCCGCATCAAAATCTACCCGCACCCGCTAATGTAAGTATTTTTTATTTTATAATTAACTAGCGGTCCGCCCCGGCTTCGCCCGTGGTACATATTTCGCAATAAAAGGTTATTTGTTATTTTCTTTCTCAGGGTCTTAAGATTATCTGTGCCAAATTTCATCAAAATCGGTCCAGTAGTTTATGCGTGAAAACCATACATACAAACCTTTCCTCTTTATGATATTAGTGTAGATTATTTAACTAACATATTTTTAATGTAATTAAAAAATGTTTTATTTAGTTAAATAATTTTTGTAATAATAACAAAAATAATTTGGTGGTGTAACCATCACTAATATTTACTATACTAGGAATTTGCTTGGCTATTTTTTTTCATTGATTTTTAAAACATTTTTACCAGCTACAGAAAATTACAAGTACAAAGTGTATTAAAGAATGCAAATGCTACAATTCCATCTTCATGTCTTATTCCATTTAAATAACAGATCCATAATGTTATATACAAATTTAGAAATGTCATACTTATTCAATAAATACTATTTATTTCGAAAATTTATAAGCACGTTGAATATTTCAGGGCCCCATTGCCCCACCGACCCCACCAGCGGCCCCACAACCGCCGCCCATGGTAAGTTTAATTTTCATTAATTATTTATCATAAATTGTTATGTAAAATATGTTAAAAAAAATCATGCATAGATTGCAGTTGTTTTTTTAAGTTGTACGTCAACTTATAAGCATTAAAAAATAATTATGGGAATAAATTTTTAAAGAATAGCTTATTTAAGCTATTCTTTAAAAAATAGCTTATTTAAGCTATTCTTTAAAAATTTATTCCCATAATTATTTTTTTAATGCTTATAAGTTGACGTACAACGTACAACGTTCCATCTCGAGATACAAACCCTCCTCTTTTTGCACGATCAGAAAACTCTTGAAAATTCTCATTTATCAAGCATTTGTATGTTGTCAGACAAAATATTAAATTATTGCGTCATTAATTAAATAAATTGACCTTGATTTAATGATTTCTGTGACCACATTGTCAGTTTAAACTTTCAAGATACTATTTCTTATTTATTTGGAAGAAATGGCGTATAGCCATGAAACAATCATACACAAAAAACTTGTGGACTTTTCTTCCTGTGTACATAAAGTATACATAATACTCGCTGTGTACAATATAGTATACATAATACTCCGTGTGTACAATAAAGCGTACATAATACTTCCCGTGTACAATAAAGTGTACATAATACTTCCCATGTACAATAAAGTATACATAAAATATAAACATACCACTATGAACTTAACTACAATAAGTATGTAATGTTTATGTGATAATTCTTTTTTTCTGATTATGCGGAGCTGTGAAATTATGTTTGCATGCCAGTATAACTGGCGAATGTGTTGTACTTTTCCATAAAATAATAACTTGTGAACCACATTTGAGCAAATAAAGATTTATTTATTTATTTATTTATGTGTAATTACAGCAAGGCGCCCCACCCCCACCGCCCCAACAACCCTCCACCACCACGGCTCCCCCTCCTCCCCCTCCCCCGCCGGGGGCCACAGCCTCTCCCCCTCCCCCTCCCCCGCCCCCCCAGCCCCCCGCGGAGCCCCCGGCGATCGCGGGGCTCGCGGCGCAGCTGCAGCAGGCGAGGCTGAAGCGGCAGGCGAAGGTATGTACATACATACTACACATGAACACAAATATGTCGACGCTATAGAAATTCATACACAGCCCTTACCACGCTATACATATACAGCCTATAATACGCTATAGTATATTCCTAGGGCAGGCGGAAATTCGTACAATGTCACGAAGTATTATGTTACCATCAAAATAAAACGATACCTATCGCTCTTCATACACTTCTTTATCGTTTACACAGCGTACCGCTTTTCATGGTACAATGTGAGGTGAGTGACGCGGTCGTTCAGAGATAACAAACTTGTTTTGTCATGTCTGGATGAGGTGCGGATAATATAAATAAAGTAAATAATTCACTAATTTCATAAAATGTTACTAAAATATTTATAATTATTGCACGCCTCATAAGCGAAGCGTTGAGGTGGGTACTACTGTCACTTCGCGCAAAACATCTGATTTTTCAAACTTAAAATGTCTTTATGTATCATACATTGCACTTGTAAGATAATACATACACACACATATTAAGAAAAAACACTATTTTTAACGTTCATGATATTTTTGATGACATTTTTGTTATTTAAACTAGTTAAAAAACAGTTTAAAAAAGTTCTGTCTTGGACGTCCGTGTGTCTGTATGTGCGGATCCTTTTTCTTGTTAACACGATAGCGACCGAAATACTTTACTAATCGAGTCTTTTTTTTTCTCTTACGCTTGAGTATGCTCAGGAATAGAACCCTTTCATTTTTCAGGGTCTGATTCGATGTGGTTTAATTGTTATTAAATAAACAAAAATAATAATTAAAAATATTTATTAAAAAAAAATTATGAGGCGTGCACTTTTGGATTTTCCAAATTATTTTTATTATTACATACACATACACTTAGAAGTTAGAACCTAAGAGCAGAAGTGGTCTAACATTTTTTTTTTGTTGTAAATTGTGTCATACCTACAGCTTACTGCAAAGTAAGTTAGATATAATCAAGTCAAAGTGTTATGTAATGTAGATTACTGAAATAAAGATTTTCACTTTCACTTTCACCCTTTAATAATGTTCTCAGGTTACACAAAGGTTGGTTACCCCTGTTAGGTCATTGTACGAATTTCCGCCTGCCCTAGGAACATACTATAGACATACCCTTACATAGATATCAACACGCTGTACACATCATACACAGTCGTACACTGATATAAACACACATTACATGCGCATCAACTTATATAAACATGCCATACACACATACACGACACACATTCACAAACCACGTGTATATGTCGTAGATTTGATCATTTCATGTTCGTCTTCATCTGTTTTACGATTTTGTCATCCACATGTGGCCAGATCATATCTTATATATAAAAATGAATCGCAAAATGTGTTGGTAAGCGCATAACTCGAGAACGGCTGAACCGATTTCGATAATTCTTTTTTTATTATATTCCTTGAAGTACGAGGATAGTTTTTATGTAGAGAAAACTTAAATATGTACCACGGGCGAAGCCGGGGCGGACCGCTAGTATACTATAATATTATAAAGAGGAAAGGTTTGTATGTATGTATGGTTTTCACGCATAAACTACTGGACCGATTTTGATGAAATTTGGCACAGATAATCTTTAGACCCTGAGAAAGAACATAGGCTACCTTTTATTGCGAAATATGTACCACGGGCGAAGCCGGGCGGATCGCTAGTATAAAATATAGGGAGTCCATAAAATATTTAACATTTTCAGAATATTTTAAAAACTTGTTTATTGTTCGTGAAATGATTGATCATTTCATGAAGTAAGCAAATTTACGGTATGGCCACGACATACATATTATAAACACATTACACTATGCACGTAACACTGGGAGCTACAGTCTCGAGAGATATCTACCTAGCGATAAGGCCGCCATTCGTACATGTTTTTCTTCTATTTTATGTTTCGTATTTCTATATCGTACTTATTATGTGTGCGCAATAAAATAATTATACATATCTCCAATTCCAATTTCAGCAAGCCATAAACGCCGAAGCGGCATCTCCTCCCGGCGGAACCGAGTCCACCGGATCCGGGTCCGGGTCCGGCGGCGCCGGGTCCGGGTCCGGTCGCGCCAGCCTGCACTGCATGATGCACGAGATGCAGCGCACGCTCGCTAGACGACGGGCGCATCTTGATAGAGCCGAGGTATACATATACATATGTACTTACATACTAATATTATAAATGCGAAAGTAACTCTGTCTGTCTGTCTGTTACTCAATCACGCCTAAACTACTGAACCAATTTGCATGAAATTTGGTATAGAGATATTTTGATATCCGAGAAAGGACATAGGCTACTTTTTATCACGGGAAATAGGAAAGGTTTTATCCCGGAAGGCCCACGGGAACGGGAACTATGCGGGTTTTTCTTTGAAAACGCGGGCGAAGCCGCGGGCGGAAAGCTAGTTTAAGATATATTATTAAGGATTTTCAAGAAAACTCAATTTGTTTCTCTGTAAATTCAAAGTTTTTATTTTAGAAAGTTTTCACAATAGTTAACATACAAGTTTATTACTATAACAACTTAAAATATTATGTAATCTCACCGGTAAATTCAAAGAAACGACATTTAAAGTCCACATCACTACATAGTATAAAACAAAGTCGCATATAACTTATATTACTTTGTTAGTGGCAACTGGCAACATTACATCCAGTCCAAAAATCTCGGGAAACTGAACGTAGTGTGTAATATGTATCAACGTGCTGGATGTAATGTTGCTACTAGAGCCATCTATGTTAAGATGTGATTATGAATAACTAGCTGTTCCCTGCGGTTATACCCGCATTGCTCCGCTCCTGTTGGTCGTAGCGTGATGATATATAGCCTATAGCCTTCCTCTTTAAATGGGCTATCGAACACCGAAAGAATTTTTCAAATCGGACCAGTAGTTCTTGAGATTAGCGCGTTCATACAAACAAACAAACTTTTCAGGTTAATAATTTTTATTAAGTCATTAATACAATATTATACAATACACACTTGTTCATTTGCGTGTAAAAATCTAATTCGATGTGTTCCCATCATACAAGTCTACATATAATATGAAAATTATATGTATTAAATAATATATTACAATTTCCAGGAGACATCAACAGACAACTCTGTCAACTCTACACCGATGAAAAGTTGGGAACGTTCAGCGACGTTGCCGCACCGCCTGCCCGCCAATTGTAATGGCAATACGCGTGAGTCGCTTTTTGTGGGATTTTTTTTGCGATTTTTTTGTGATTTTTTGTTAATTTTTTCGGGTTTTTTGGGAGTATCAATGTTAATATGTGATAAAAAATAATTTTTGGGCGTTTTTTTTGTTGATTTTTTGCGTATGTAAATGTTAGTGTAGGAATGAAAATGAAAATGTGGTGGGGATAATTGAAAAAATGTATCGACTTTAAATAAAAAAAATTGTTATGTTTATGAAAAAATCTGCGTAATAAATATAATGTAAAATGTTTCACGTTTTGACTTGGTTTTATGTTTTTAAATGTCTATTTTTCTTTTTTATTTAAAATCATCTGCTTTGGTACATCACGCAAGCAGCTATAGTGGCACGCATTGTTTTTATTCAAGCTTCAATTAATAGACATTTTTTTCTATTTGTGTATGAATTATTTTAAACACATACTAATAATGAATAACAAAAGATATTTGCATATTTTGTACATTTTTCCAACAAAAATGATTACAACGTGTAAAAAAGTAGTTTTTTGTCTTTTTAAAATGGTTTTAATTACTAGTTAACTTCCATATAGTCTAAATATTATATTGTAAATCTTTAAATATATATTTTTTTATACTTTAGCAAGCTCCGAGTCTCCCGCGCAACAACAAGCTCAATCGCCCCGGTCTGTCCGCAAACGGTTCGGTTCTGCGAGCGAAGAGACTATATTGAAGGTGGGTGTTATTTACTAACCTGTATAAAAAATAGTATTTTTACTGGGATAAAACTCTTATTATATAAGAGTTTGAGTTCTTATATAATAAGAGTTTTATCCCAGTATGTTTGTTACTAATTTTGAGTTGATTTTATTCATAACTAGCTGCGCTTCGCGGTTTCATCCGCGTGGCTCCGCTCCTGTTTGTCTTAGCGTGATGATATATAGCCTATAATAGCCTTCCTCGATGAATAGGCTATCTAACATTGAAATATTTTTTATCAATATCTTCTGCTTTATAATATAAGTATAGACTATAGATCTTTAGTGTAGATGAAATGAGATTTTTCTTTCAGAAATTATAGATTATTAACGGATTTTTAAACGCGATTTATTTATTATATTATTTTCCCGACGTTTCTTTGTAATTTTACTACAATCTGATCTGTGTATCATCATTTTTGAAGTGATAACTTCTTTAGCGGCGTTGAGCACTTTTTCTGTAATGGGTATAAAATCTTAAACTCGCGTTAAAAGCGTAAGACGGATACCATTCCAAAATATCAAACATGCTCAACGTTAATAATCAAGTTTTCACTTCTGCCGGCACTCCCCCAGTGCAACCCGTCTTTTTTTAATTTTGTATGTCTGTCTCTCAACAGCAAGTGAACGGCGGTGGCGGTGAAGGCGGTTGTGTGACCGCCGCAGAGTGGGAGAGCTTCAAACAGGAGCTAGTGAGGGAAATGCGCTCACAGATGGCGCTTATGAAGCGGGAGATACTCGACGGTAAGGAATGGGGGAAAAGTACGAAAAAATTAGGGAAAAATGTGGGGAAATTTTACGAAAAAAAACCGGAAAAGTGACAATAATAGCAAAAAAGTGGGATAGGCTAGCCGCTAGAGCATGAATTCTATAATTTTTTATATGTACATACAACTTTTTATGTATTAAAAAAATATAAAAAGTTGTGAAAAATTCAAAATTTCAGAAGCACTTTTGAATCGTAATAACATATTTTTTTTACCATTTTGCTACCGAAAAGTATCTAAACTGAGCTTGTAAAATTAAAAAATCGGAAATAGGACTTGTAACCAGTGTTTTTCACTCACCACTATTAAATAACATAACTGTTGAATTTGTCTTCGATAAATTGTATATTTTTACAATTGTAATTTTTTTCTTTATTTTACAGCCATGAAGGCGGAATTCGCTCGCAGATAAAAAAAGCCAGGCGACGCCGAACGATGCAACTAGTCTACCGCCGAGCTACACCGACTTTTTATATTATATACTTTTATATATACAAATGTATCAAGATTTTTGTTCATGTTGCAGTCAAAGGAGGAAAACTATACTTTGAACAAGTGTCTATCTTTTCAACGTCAATCAATTATTTACAAATGTATGTTTTTTGTATTGAACGGTTGAATAGTTATTAAGGAATTGTAGGTTTTTTTGAATCATGAATAAATCTTGGTCTGTAATTATGTTTTTTTTATATGATTTTTGCTATATATTGTTTGTAAAAAGCGGTGTTAGTTCGGTATATTGTGATTTAAAACAACGTAATAATTTAATGTTGCCAACTTCGCATTGAAAATAACAACGATCGGGCAACATTGCTCCGCGAATGTTGTATGTAAAGAAAAAATTAAAAAAAAAAAGAAAAAAGATACGAACAGCACACCGTCGAGTCGATGAGTAAAGTTGTGTTTTTCTTTTTTAATTTTATACTTAAAATATTTATTCTAATACGTATTAATGTATGTAGGATAAGGATTGCTAATGTGTTAATTTTATACTGGACTTTTTATATAACGTCTGTTTCTCATACTTTATTTATTGTATAATAAAAAGTCCAGTATAAATTATGTATTAAATATAATCATTTTAGCGTGGAGTTAAGTAATGGATAATCATATTTATCATGTGACATAACTTTCCGTGTTACAATGTGCATGAATATTTTCCTTTTGGTCGGGTTCAAAAAGACGATTAACAGTCTTCCACGTAAAATAATAGATTTCAAATAAGCGTATTCATTTTCATGCAATTTTTTTATCCGACTACGCAAGACAATGTTTTTAAAATATAAGAAATTGTGTTCAAAAGTGGTATTCCGTTCTTATTTGAATTGTTTTCGTACTTAATAGAAATTTTTTTTTTTCTATTTAATTTACTGTATTTTATTTGACAATTTCATTCAATTAGTGCAAATAATAGGCCAAAATAGTCGTTAAGTGCTTATAGTGACTTTGAAACCCGACCACGATAATGAAAAACAAACATTAAGAATACACCAATTTTATATTTATTTTGTGTGCATTTTATAAAATTACATTTTTGACAGAAGTAAGTATAAAAGTTAAAAGATAAACGTTTTGTATTATGACTTGAAAATAGTATTGACTGTAGCACGTGAAAAACTGATAAAAAAATAACAATTTTAGAACGAGTGTTTTATATTTCGGATTTAAAACGCGTTTTTTATCACAATTAATAATATACAGGGTGTCCCAAAAAGTAGTGATGAACGGAAGCTGGGAGGTAGAGGACCTAAAGGGCTATCCGAATCACCCCCATGTATGTTATGCGATTTTTCGTATTTTCGGAGTTATGACGTTTTTTTCAATTTTTCACCTATCGCCGAGTACGGTGATATTTTCACTCATGGTGACGTCAATTATTGCGGAAGGTGCTTGATTTTTTTTGTGTGCTAAGCTGAAAGATAGGCCAATTCAGTATGGTAACATTTACTATCGTTAGATCTTTGAATGGAATAAAAAAAAGAATTAAAATGCCAAGAAAGATAAAATTACCCAGTATGTTCTCCACTTCAAGGGCCCGTAAAAAAATAAAATCACATAAAAAAAGTTTTCCATTTGGCTTTTAAAAACTTGCTCTATCTATCAGGTAGCTATCCTGAAAATTTCATTTTATTATTCAGAAGGCTTCAATCGAAAAATTGAAATCTAAATGAGGTAAGTGCAAAAATTGAATTAACATGATGATTAATAAAAACAAATTAAAACCAATAACAAGGTGTTTAATTACCAGAAATTTTTAAAATGACCCCGCTATTGCTCAGTGCAAGTGCGACATCACCGTAAAAAGTTGTCTTTTAAATGTCTGAATGCCCTTTTATCATTTTTAATGGTTTCTTCTGCTACTATGAATTTCCAGGTTATTTCGTTCAAATTGTGGCAGTCTCTCGTCTTTGTAGTATCCCCACGGAAAAAAATCAATAGGGTTTATGTCCGGGGACCGTCGAGGCCAGGCTAAAGGGCAAAGATACCCTGAAAGATGGATTGGTCGTTGCAGCCTGCGCATGCGCTGGTGACGCCTGCCTTAAAGCCTGGCCTGCACGGTCCCTCGACCTAAACCCCATTGATTTGTTTCAATGGGGATACTAAAAAGACCTCGGCTACTTGAGAGAATGCTACAATTTGGACGAAATAACCCGGAAATTCATAGTAGCAGAAGAAACCATTAAAAATGATAAAAGGGCATTCAGACATTTAAAAGACAACTTTTTACGGTGATGTCGCACTTGCATTGAGCAACAGCGGGGTTATTTTAAAAATTTCTGGTAATTAAACACCTATTTATGGGTTTTAATTTGGTTTTAATGATCATCATGTTAATAAAATTTTTGCACTTACCACATTTAGATTTCAATTTTTCGATTGAAGCCTTCTGAATAATAAAATGAAATTTTTAGGGTAGCTACCTGATAGATAGAGCGAGTTTTTAAAAGCCAAATGGAAAACTTTTTTTATGTGATTTTATTTTTTTATGGGCCCTTGAAGTTGTGAACATACTGGGTAATTTTATCTTTCTTGGCATTTAATTCTTTTTTTATTCCATTCGAAGATCTAACGATAGTAAATGTTACCATACTGAATTGGCCTATCTTTCAGCTTACCACACAAAAAAAATCAAGCATCTAGCGCAATAAGTCACGTCACCATAAATAAAAATCTCATCGTACTCAGCGATAGATGAAAAATTGAAAAAAATGTCATAACTCCGAAAATACGAAAAATCGCATAACATACATGGGGGTGATTCGGATAGCTCTCTAGGTCCTCTACCTCCCAGCTTCCGTTCATCACTACTTTTTGGGACACCCTGTATAACATACTCAACGAACAGTTTTCGAACGAAATAAATAAATGCGGTTTAAATTCGTTTTTAAATTTTACATTTTAAACATAAAACGAAAAAATAATAAATACTAAAATAGGTTATTTCGAAATTGCGCGCAATACATCGCCATTTTGATTTTTAAATATGCACAAAATCAAATAATCGTGTAAGGGTTGGTATTTTAGAGAATAAATGAATAAAAAAATAATTAAAATAACAGTGTATTGGAAGTACATTTTTAGAAATTAAATAAAAATTAGCCCCGTTAGAAGTGTCATAGTGTTAAGATAGGTGATGGTTGCGTGACGCTGATTTTATTCCGAAGGTATTTTTTAATGATAGCAATTTCTTATTATTTTTTTCTTTATTGAAATTAGTTTTAATCTATGAAAGTGGAAATTTTTATGATGTTAAAGTTTTTGCGTAATTAAGTTATACATTATTTTCAAAACAATTTAAAAAAAATATATACAAGATATTTTTTTTTTAATAAAAATAGTATTTCACGTGAAAATATGTAATTATACCATTTTTTAATGCAACGTGCAACAATTGTTTCTTCAAATATAGAATAAAAAACAACGTCATTATTTATTACTTACATTAAGCCCTTTTTTATTAAATTCAAATTTTGGTTAAAATACTTCGGAATAACATCGTTTCGCAGCTACATTCTCGACTGATAGTTCATTCCAATGAGATAAGGCCGGCGGCCTACACACGGCTCGTACAAAACTATATTATTATACAGTATGGACACCATTTTTTATAATTTTTTTCTTTTTTGACAGATTTTTTTGCATAATCCTCTATTGGGAGATTTACGAGGCATTTTCTTTGGTGCTCGAAGCCTGGTACTGTGAAGAAATTTTTGATTTTTGTGCGAAAGAGATATTAGCGAGATAGCCTACGTTTTTTTGAAGTGGTTTTTATAAAAAAAATTGGAAAAATAAAAAATGCTATGATCTTTTACAGAGCTTTTTTTCACATATTTATAGATATTTTGAATCAATTTAAATTCGTATTTGCTAAATCAAAGAAACATTTTTTTGCTTTTTGGATTTTTGTATTTTTGACGTCTATATCATAGCAGTTATGTATAAAATCATTGTCCATAAAGAAAATAAATTGCTTTGGTATACATAGACGATATTCATAGAGAATATCCATTTTTCTATAACTATAAATAATTTATGGTCGTTAATCGAAATTATATACTTTGTTTTTTTTTTTTCAAATTATTACTTCGCAACGTTAGTACCAGGCCATTCCATATCCTATTTTGACTGAATAAGCATTTGTTACAATTCAGTTATTGTGAATTAATACTTGAATTATGTCGTACATACTGATTTACATAGAGAAATTAATAATATATACTACGTATCTTCATATTAGTTGTTGAGTAAGAAATGATTTTCAAGTTTTTTAAGCTTGTATAGCTTCTTTCGCGGGCCTTGAGCGCGGGGACCGAATCCAGAAATTCCGTAACGAAAAAACCTCACGCTCTCCACGAGGTGTGGCTTGAAGGCATAGCATGCAATAGCTTTACCGCGGCAGTCCCCGAGTGACACACGTCTTTTTTTTTTAAACGGTAGAGTTTTTTCTTGTGATTTTTGTAGTTAATTCTCTATCATATTTGGAGGAATTAACTTAGGCAGTTATAGAATATCGGTTATGACGATTAAACAGACAAGTAAACAATTGTATATATGTAGTTTTCTTTTTAATGTCATTCGTTATTTTTTAACAGCACAATAATTGAAAATTAAATAATTTATTTTTCGTTGTCGTAAAGAAATTTTCACGTAATAAGAAAACTTACATCGCATTTATATATTTTTCTATGTAAATCAGTAATTTATTAAAGCACTACTGTAATGATGGTGATTAAAATGTAGTGATATTTATAATTATAATTTAAAAATATTGTAACTATAAGTTATGTATAATGTTATCGTATTAGAAACGTAATAAATAAAAACTAACCAAATTATTAGTTCGATTATACTAACAATTATACAATTTTTGTATTGGTCTCAGTTATGTCAAAGATTTTTGTCGATCGGTATTTATTCGTATTTAATATATTGAAAATATTGTAACGTGTAAAATTGTATGCCATTTCGATGAATATATTATTATTGTAACGCCTAATAATTATTGTAATCGCTTAGTTGATTTTAGTGTTGCGTGTTTGTATGGGGGAAAAACGCGTTGGAAACGCGGCGTTTCGCACGCGCGTTTTCTGAACGCACATGTGTTGGTTATGATATGTCTATTTCGGTCTCAGCGCGCTACGTTTATATATTTGTATTGAGTCAACCGTCTTTGTATTGATGCAACAGTCTTTGTATCGGTGCAACTGTATTTGTATTAATGCAACTGTATGTGTATTGAGGCAATTGTATTTGTATCGATGCAATTGTATTTGTATGTTTATGTATTTGTAAAAGAGATTTTGTTTTGAACAAAGCAGAGCGCGCCTCACGTTTATCACAGTATTTAAATGATTTTTCGTGTGACGTCATTTATGTATATTTTTTTGTGTTTGTAATACGCTATTTACCTTTTATAATAATTATTATTTGTCACTAATGTTTTATTATGCATTAAGTACAAAATTATGCTTTGCAAAAGTGAAATAAAAGAAAGGAAAATATCGATAGTTATTATAAAAGGTGAATAGCGGAATAGTGATGTTCCGCTAGTTTAGGTTACCAAGTGATGTTCCATCACACAATTTTATCGACATTTGTAGTCAGTGACATAGTGTACATATTTTCAAATTTATTTTTTTGTGATCACAATGATTTTTTTTTTGTTTCTTACACACGCTAAGAATCGAATATTGGACGTAATAGTAATTAATGTGAACGCCTAGGCTTATACACACTGCCAAAATGTTACTTATATTCCTTGATTTCTATTTTGTATTTATTACAATAGATGGCGTTTACGGATAGCTTGTTGTATGTGTACATATGCTGGAGTCAATAAAGTGATGACTTAATTTTGATGTTTTTTTTACCCTTCATATAATCCTGACACGTAAAACATATATAAATATGATATTCAGTCATAGCAAGTATATAAATATAGTGGATTTTAGTGTGATTTTTTTAAATTACTTATATTTTTTTAAGAACTGTTATTCCAATAAGAAATAATTAAAATAACCTTTTCAATATAACCAAAGAAACAGTTAGCTCAAAAGTTGGTTCGAACCCAACATAGAATCTCCTATGTTATATTGTGAAATAATAAAAATACTTGTCTAAATCTGGTAATTATTGAACAACCTAGACTCCTCATAGACTTACTCATAATATATCATTGGGCAGTCGGAACTCAAGAATGGCTCGCTCTTAACTCAAGCCTAACGAGAGTTACAAAACCCTGAAATTTAAAACTAAACTACTTACAGAATTTTTATTGATCACATTCTTATTGGAATTGTTTGAAAATACATTATAGTTTCTCTTGACACAATACTAGTATCTTTAGGTAAGAGGAATTAGATAAAAATGTTATTAGATTGTATAAACAAAGCGTATAGTAAATCTCATGAGTAGGTATACATAAAAATATAACCGAATAGCTAATCTTTTTAAAGGCACATTACGTATTTGATTCTGCATCATTGTTATTTTCTACATGTACTGCTCAAGTACTACTAAATTTATTTAATTACTACCTACTATCGTCTCTGCAAAAGTTATTCAGCCCGTACCTATATTCTAATCTCATAATCGGTGTGAAAATCTTCACGAAGTAACAGAATGACTGAATTATAAAAAAAAAAACAATTACAAAAAAAATGAATCCAGCTTCTTGCCAGTGAAATTGGTCCCAAACTATATCCAAGCTTATTCTTTTAAGAATTAATTGTATGAAAATGCTCCAAAGTCCAAACACATCACAACACATCTTAAACGTCATTCGGAACAACCATATTTTTCTAAAAGAAAGCTGTAAGCTAGTAGAGACAATAGAGACAATATAAGGAAATATCTTGTAATTGATTTATCAATAAAATAATTGAGTAATAGCATAAAGTAGGTACTTATAGTAGAGGTTTAGATTCAGGCTAAGTGGCACCCACAGTGGCACCATATTCAAACTCAAACGACTCGAACATTTATTTATTCAATTACCTAATTTCTTTTAGAAGCACTTTCGAATCGTCATTACATATTTTTAACATTTACTACCGATTCGGAAAGCAGTATCTATGGAGAAGAACCGGCAAGAAAATTAAGTAACTCAACAAGAAATTATTTTAGTTACAGTTAAAGATTAATGTCAAACAATAACATTAACAGTAACTATGACTTTTGCAATGCGAAAACTGCGAAATTGCTTTACGACTGCGTATTTCATCTTATTTTGTAGATATGTACTTGACGCTTCTGACATTAACAATTTAAACTTAACAATAGGTACTTAAACAACACGAGCACGAGTGAAACACGAGCGGCTTTAGTTAGTGTTAAAATCTATACGTCCTCTATAAAATTGTTAAATGTCATGATAGCGCATCTAACATTTTTCCTAACCAACTTTAACATATTTGTTATTGCTAAAGGGAAATGGTGCAAACCAGCCTTAGAAAGATTACATGGGCGCTTTCAATTTATGCTTTTCGTGTCGGACGGTGCAGCTCATAGGAAAACGTTATTAGTAACGTAACATATGTTTTGATGTTTGATTGGTGTTTTATTTAAAAAATCAACGAAACACTGACAAGAAATAATGTATTATTACTACTTTTAACTAGGTATTTTATTCGCCAAAATAAAATGTATGCAACCGCAAGAGCGACTTGATAAGTCAACGCATCTGTTTGCAAAGAGTTGTAGATTTGTAGTTTGTACTTGAGTACACTATAATTATTAATTAATTAATTATATTATCTGTGCACACATATTGTGATAAGCCGCACCCGCGCGGCGGTTCGATCTTTTACCTAACACAACAGACGTGTTTCAGTAGAGAATGTGGTTTCTTATTGTGTGCTAGCATGAAATGAAATAAATTTATTTGTCCATTTATGTTTTACAATTATTAATCTACGACAGTGGGTCCCAAACTAAGTGATAAACTTGTGTCTTGGGACCCTGAGATTTTGTTAATTTTTCTATGAGAATTTGTTCATTTTTTATGATTACCAGATTAATAAATATGCATCAAAAATACACTTTTTTTTTAATTTACCTTTATCTAATTGTGTTACTACTAACAAAATAAACTGAAGATGATAGATTCTTAACATTATTCTATTTTTAATCCATACTAATATTATAAATGCGAAAGTAACTCTGTCTGTCTGTCTGTTACTCAATCACGCCTAAACTACTGAACCAATTTGCATGAAATTTGGTATGGATATATTTTGATACCCGAGAAAGGACATAGGCTACTTTTTATTGCGAAATATGTACCACGGGCGAAGCCGGGGCGGACCACTAGTATCTCATAACTTTAATTCTTAGAAATCAATACATATTTTACAAAATAAAACAAACTGCAGCTCATCGCTCTCGACAGCAAGAATCTCACTTTCTGATGGTGAAATAATTTTTCAAATCATACCAGTCATTTCCTTTCTAACTAGTAAATTTCGCAGAGGGATAGAGGAATAAAACAACGTATAAAAAGGCATCCTTTTATTAAAAGAAGAAAATAAAATTACAGAAACACAATGCCAACATTTATAAACAATATTACTTGTATATAACCACATAAATAATTATGCAACAACCTTAATATAAATAAAGTACACATTTGTCATGTAAGATTTTTACGACCGATAATATTTTACAATTACTCACAATTAAAAAAAAAAACATTGTCTATGTTATTGTGAATAAAATAACAGAACACATAAATTGCTGGTTTTACAACATACAATAAATATAATAATCAGTAAAACACTGGTGGCGTTAAATATATTAAAGTTTATTATTCGAGAGAAGATTTTATTTGTAAATAATTATTGCACATTTGGACTTCATAGATTGTGCGTAAGCACTTATAGCTATGTTACAATCAAAATAACGATATAACAGCTGTAGTGTGTAACTGTCACTACCGTTATTTATAACCTATAAAACAGATAAAAAGTTTAAAGTTTTCGTTTTGGTAACTTCGCGGTAAAGAGAAATGAGGTAGCGATTTTGAAAAATCGACGAACATTGGACAATTTTTTAGATATAATTTTCTAAACAGTTTGATTAATGAATTTTTAATTAAAGGTGGGCTCTAGCGACGCTAAACTACTCTATAATAATTAGCCAATATAGTTATAGCAAGCAGATAAAATACTACACAGAGCACAAACTGCATAGACGCAATATGCACTTGAATGTATTTAAGGATTTTCAACTACTTCTTACCTCCTATCTCATATTTTATGAGACGAGACTTCGTATTATTTTAACAATTTAAAAGATGTATAATCTCATACTCGACTCATAAAGTATGATGTATATAAATTTATATAATAAATATGTATAAAAAGCCTACACATTTTAGCGTGTTGTACTTATAGTATGGGTGTATATTTTATATTTTTTATAATTTAATAAACAATTTATTATATATTAAGTAACAGCTCATTTGTGCGTAAGCTACGTTTCTATAAAAGATCACAACATCCGTATATTCTTATCCGTGTATGGCGATGAGATGTAAGCCCTGAAAATAAAAAAATACATTAATTTGAATTCAAAATAAATAAAAAAGAGCATGTGTGCCGAGCACGAAGTGAAACTTCTTTGAAAAGATTCAAAGATAACAAAATCATCGTCTTACTCGATGACGTGACGGTATGGCGTGACGCGACCTTGAAATTTTACTTTCAACGCGCCTAGAGAAGTTTCACTTCAAAGACAAAATGACAATAGAACAAAAGGTAACGGTTGACACGTCTTTTTAAAACAAATTAATAGATAAACTGCAATCAAACATGTGCAAAAAAAACAAAAATTTTATTTGTGTTGTGTTAGGTATTGAATAAAAAAACACAGAAGTATGTAGTTAGAAATAAACTTAAAACGCGTACAATAAAAAATAATGCAATTGTGGTTAGTAAATAGTATTTAAAAAATATCATAAACTGTAGTATATTTCTTACGCCACGTTTTAATAAATAATTTATTATATTAAAAAGCCATGCAACTTTCTTTTTCAAATATTTATCTACAAAATAAAAACATTAATTAGATTGAGTACCAAAGTTTCATTAAAATATAAAAAATGTTAATATACCTAATGCAAAAACAATCATGCTATAAAGTATAAAGCAAAAACGAGAACAGACTACAACATTATTTTTTAAAGAACCTGATTTTTTTTGGATTTTTATTTTTTTCTTGCAGTCTTCTCTTACTTGACTATTCATTTAGCACTGGGAGCATGGATCTAGAAAAATGTTTGGGTATTTTTAATATATATTATACAATAACTTTCAAGAATATATATTTCATTATAATTTTGTAATAATGAATTTCAACCATATACTAAAACAGTTTTTTTTTGTCATAGAATACAGTTTATGTATATAGTTGAAAAACATAAAACACAGAATACTTTTTACATAAAAAATAATTATAAAAGATATTTACGAATACTATTACTGCATAAAATAACGTCAAATTTCAATAAAAAACCAACGAGTATATTAACCCTTATTTCGACAGAGAAGGTGATAGTAAACTTATTAAAATTTTATTGTATAACCTAGTTTCCATGGTTTTTCTAAACCTCCAAAAAAAGAAAAAAAAAATCTACCCCCCACCCTTATGGAGAAAAGCGATGTCCGCCACACCGGACATTATCGAATCTTAGTAAAAATGACTTGTCCGTCCTAGCGGACTTAATCGAATACGTGAAAGAAGTTGCATAGTATAAAGTAAAAGAATATAATAGTAAAAGAGCCTTTATTTTTTATAAAAGTACAAAGAAACTGTGAAAAAAAGTAATCTAAAGGTGAACGTACTACGGGAGGATCTTCAACTACTGCAGTATCTTCTATCTGGGCTCTATACAAAAAGGTACTCTGTTTCCATTTGTAAGAGAGGGAAAGCTTTTGAATTTGCTTGGGTCTCTTTTTTGTCACAACTGATGGTTCTCTGAGTCTTCTTTTTCTATGCACAGGTGTTGGCAACGAGGGTAAAGACGATATAGAAGGTAAGTTTGCAAAATTGAGTTCCTGCGACTGGTTCGGGAAAACTTGCTCTATATTTGGACTCAAAGGCGTCGGGAAGTCGTATGTAAAGGTTAGGTAGATAAGAAGTATCTAACAAGTTGATAGGTACTGAGAATAGATGTAATGTTTTGGTAATACCGACAACTCAAATCTTTTACCTTTCATACCATATTTCGACAAGGTCCGCCGTGACGGACAAGCTGTAAGACACAATAAATACAGGTGTTTCGACGAAGTCCGGTGTGGCGGACAAGTGAAAAACTCGATAATTATTAAGAATAACGTAAGCAAAAGCTATGAAATCGTATTATTTGAACGTTAGTAGACTAAATTCACAAAAAACAAATAAAAAATCTACGCAACATAGGCAAAAAATAATATTTTTTAATAAATTACCTGAAAGACTTTCTTAGTGCGCAGTTTGGCCGACATTTTTTCGCCAACTGTCAAACTCTGGGTTATTACACGCAAAATTTATTTTTCTACTAAAATTTGATCAACCTCCCAATAGCTTAGTAGTTTTTTTGTTGCAAAAATAGAATTAGACGGGGCGGTGGATTTTTTTAAAGTACTTGTCCGGTGGTACGGACAAATTCGAAATAAGGGTTAAGTTACTTAGTTTTATATTAAAATTTAAATACCGCGATGTCGTTATAACAACAATTTATAAAAAGACAATAATTTGACGTTATTTCTAAGCTTTATTAAGATTAATCATTGAAGCTTCGATAAATGCAGTCGATGTAGCTTCTACCTTAGCTTATGACATGATAATATTACAAATAGCTATAAAAAGTTAAAAACATATATAAAATAACTGATACGCGAAGCATTTCTAAACGCTTTGTAGGATTTTAACGATTACCTGATAAACAAGTAATTTTTTTCCAAATAAAAAATATTGGAAATTTAAACTAAACATTGTTACATAAAATTATGTATTTATGTACAATGTGCGTACATTTAAAGATTTTTTTTAATAAAGATATGGCAACACATTTCAATTCAGCATTACCATTATTGCCACTCGCTAAAATTAGAATTAACACTAAAATCGTAGAAACGTTTAGAAATGCGCAATGTGTTTTTTTCAACAAAGATATAAAAAAATAATAAAAACAATTTTGGACAAAAGATTTTCACGATAAAAAATAACTTGAATAAATACGCGAATTATATAAAATTACAAAATACCTTCCATTTCCAAAGCTATGGGAATGGGACCTTTGCAGCGTTGAAATAAAAAAATATATATAAGCAGATATCTAAATTTATTTGTTTAGGAATTTCAGCTCAATGTTATAAATATTAAATTAATAATTATAATGGGGCTTGAGCGATGAATTATATTTAATTTAATTGTAAATATATTTAATATTTTTTAAATTAACAATTTCTAAGATTGAACATTTAAAAAAAGCTGAGAAAAATCAGAGATGGTCTGTAATCTATATCTTATAGGCTAGGGTTGCCAAAAGTTCACCTATATATGAAATGATTTAAAGTCTAATTATATTTTTTATATACTTCGTCGCCCAAAAATCGCTTAAGCCAAAATACGCCGAGTTTAATAAATTACAAAAATGCCACCAATATTTCTTTTTACTTTGTGTCTTTAAACTATCGAAATGACTCGCTTAACTACAGTGTGTACTTGCATGATTTTTTAAATGGCAATACAAGATGATAAATGTCAAACTATAATTTTAGTTTGACAACCAAAAAAAAAACGATTTATTTTTTTTTGACCTAATATTTTTCTGCTTAAAATTGGAACAAAAATAATTCTAATGCATCTTGTATTGACAATGTATTACTGCATTAAGAATTACAAATTAGCACATATTTTTCCCCCAAAAAATGTCAATGTTAGTGAATTCTAATTTAAAACATGAATAATGTGTTAATACCAATTAGTCCGACTTACCAATAAATTTAGCGTATGTAATTAATTATTGAAATGTAAAATGGTGATTGATATAGGATTAAATATGGCGGCATGGCAACTACATAGCTTCAGGGTTACCAGTAAAATATTTCTTGCGAGTTTTCCCTTCATCGTCGGGAGGGCAACAAAATAATATTTTAATTAGTATGTGCCTTTTAAATACGGGTGTGTGATATAGGGGTTAAAACTGAATAGCATGCATGTATCATTTAGAAATTTAAAATATCTAGGATACAGTGTTCTTTTTGCTAATTTATTGGATAAATGTGAATCGATAAAATGTACCAATTTAAATATTTCATTTTATGATGTCTTGAGGTCGTAACTGTTATATGAAATTAATACAGTGTGTGTGTGAATATCATTAAGCTTTTTAATTCTCTCCTGAAATTGTTTTGAAATAGTCCATATTTTCATAGATTGTGTGAACGTAATATAAGATTCTTTGCGCCGTTCTCTTGTGTTAACTGATATGAACTACGTGTTGTGTGTGTGTGTGTTTGAAGTATTTGGTATGTTGTGTATAGTGTGCAGTGTGTGTAGTGTTTGGTGTGTAGTGCAGTGTGTAGTGTGTGTGTACAGTGTGTAGTGTGTGTGTGTACAGTGTGCAGTGTGTGTGTGTACAGTGTGTAGTGTGTGTGTGTACACTCACAGCTCCATGTTGTGCACGGTGGAGCGCGGGCAGGGCGCGGGCACACGCACGTGGCAGTGCTTGTGGCAGCGCATGGCGCAGTCGCGGCACTCGTAGCCCTGCTTGCCGAGCCGCCGCGCTACCGTCTTGTTGCACACCTCGCACACCGTTCCGCTGGAGCGAGAGGTGGGGGATAAAACCTTTCTATGACCAGTACAAAAGAAGGGGAAAAGGCTTCAAGGTTCAAAATTACAGCCAATCGTTGCAAACCTCATTACCCTCCATTTCAGAAACCAGGAGAAGTGGGAAACTAATTGGCTCATTAGCATTATACATATCAAGAAAATGTGACAATACAAATTACAATATGAAGATTTCTAGTTTCACTAGAAGGAGTGGGATTTAAAATAAAACAACTTAAAAGGTACAATAGAGTAGAAATAATTATTAATGTAGTCTTAGAACAAAAGAAGACCTAAAATATATCCCTGCGGAACACCAATGTTAATCTACTCGCCGTTTTGAGCCAATTCGCTAATTTCATAGTCGCAGAGTTTACCCAATGAAATGGAATATTCTACACATTCAAATGCTTTAAATAAACCTATTTAAATAAAAAATTTAACCTTACCACGTTATATTTTATTTATTGAATAATAAATATACCAAACCCTGTGTAATTAATTAATTAATTAATTACAGAAAAACATAAAAAAAAACATCTCACTATATAAATAAAAATACAATGACTATTTAGGAAGCCATTTAAAAATGAAAACCCATTTTAAATTACAAAAATATACCTTTTCCCCTTAAATTTCCCCAAAAATATACCCACCACCTTATAAACAACTTTTAAAACAACACAAAAAACAGATAAAACAACAGAAAAACAACTCACCCGCTAAGATGTTTAGCGATGAACGTGTGCTCATTATAAATGTGCAGTTTGACGCCTTTCCGCCGCCATCTTGATCTCTGCGCGACGGTCAAAGGCACAAGGTAATGTTTCTTGATACCAGCTTCTATGGTCTCCAGTACTAAGGTGGAAGCTTCGTGGATGAACGTCCTCGCTGATGCGGTACTAAATCCGGAGACTTCACTGAGAGAGGACCTTTTTTGTCAATTTTTCGTTCCGAGATTACATGGACAATTTGGAATATGATTGAAGCGATGTTTTGTTGATTTAGAATCGAAAATGTACAAAAAATTATTTGGAAACGTCAATTTTGAAAATTTACAGATAAATAGTAGAGATTGAAAAAGTACACGAAGAAATGAATTTATGTACAAAATAGTGCAAATGTAAAGCCAATTAGATCATGCAAAGTCGTTACAGGAAGAATTAGTTTGAAATACCGATGTTGCCATATTGCAGTGCGTTTGCCCCCGCGTGTGTTGACAGATGGAAAGAGAGAGAAAATACATATTTAGTTTTAGTGTTACCATTATAAATATATCAAATAAATAAATAATTAAAATAGCATTAGTTAACGATACTGCTATTAAAATAATATTAATGCATTTTTTTATATTATACTAGCTTTGCCTTGCGGCTTTACTCGTAGAAAAAAATACACAGATAAACTAAAGCGTAATAGACAGACAGACTTTCGCATTTATTAGTATGTATGATTGTATATCATTAACTAAGCCAAAAATGGCAAGACGGCATTATTAAAAGCATTTGCTTCTAACTACTAAATTTAGTTCAATCAATTTTATGTTAAAATAAAATTTGTTTTTATAATGTAGCCTTACCATGCAAAAAAATCGTGATTATTATTTTTCTTATTGAATCCTTTAATTGTTCTAGATTTATTTGAAAAGCTCACAACTAATTAACTTTTTACCATAATTATATGAATCAATTAATTTTCCTTAAAGTTTTACATTTTCAATTAAAATCAACGTTATTTTGTAGAAGTTACGAGTTACAAGGCAAAACAACAATTTCCCACAAAGTAAAAAGTTACTAAAAATCTCATTAAAAATCACTTTTGAACCTGAATATATTATATTTTATACATAATTATAATAATTAAGACTTAAGTCTCACCTTCTCGATGTCCTAGATTCGTCCCCGGACTGTGCGGGCGACGCGCCGGCGGAATAAACATTTCTATTCGCTAGTGATAACGTTTTATCTGAAATATAGATATTTTGTATCTATACTTGAGTAATATAATGTGCTAAATATAATGGACTTCGTTAAAATTGTAGAACTTAAAAGTAAATTGACAAGTCAGGGGTTCGCCATTTTATTTTACAAGTAATTATTTTCTCAAAATCAATAACAATAAAATTTTAGGAATAAACTCGTATAAATTTATAAGAAATACATTACTTTTACGGGAAAGAAACGTCTAGACTCTAGATAAATAACATAATTTATAACTAGATCCGGTTCGAAGGACCAATCTTTTGGACCAACCTTCAAGCCGGATCGTAGATATATACTACGATTGTATTGTTTTGTATTTATCGATGTTCACCGAGTGTTTTGATAGTCATATTACATACAAAAGAGCGTATGTGCCGAGCACACGTGTCAGAAGTGAAACTTCTTTGGCAAGATTCAAAGATACCGAAATCGTCGCCTTACTCCATGATGTGACGGTATTGCCATGACCTTGACATTTTACTTTAATAAGTTCACTTCAATATACAATTTTACGTATTGTTTTCTTACTATTTACATTTTACGTCTGTGCTTTTAGCGTTAAGTATAGAAAAATCTTTCTTTCTTTCTTTTCTTGAAACTTACCATGGCTATTTCTCTCAGCGCTGATGCTGCGTAAGCGCTGATTCTCGATCTCAGAGTCAGTCAGATCGAGCGATTGGCCTCTCGTACGGGATCTACCTAGCCTGGGAATGAATGAATGAATAAAATTGTGAATATTCATTGAATAAAAGTTATCATTTAGACAAAACATAATATGTGTTTTATAGATTAAATATGTATTTGTTTGTTTGTTACCATTTGAAAACGATTTATCCAATTATAACAATATCTGACTGTCAGAAAGTTTACTTTTAGCTAAGAAATTAAGTTTATACGATTTTATATTGCAGTTCCTTAGCAAAAAAGGCAATAAATAATTTTCCTACCTTCTCTTAATGGTTCCGAAAAAATCTCGTTTCCTTTTTTGCCTTGGTGCAGGCTCTGGTGGTGGCTCTTGATTATTTACATAGTCTCCTTGCTGGAAATACAAATAAATACCTATTAAAAAGTAAAATGTTATCATAATCGTTACAACATTTGAAAACGATACTTATCCCAATAAAGTTTGTAGTATGCCTGTATTTAATTTCATAAAAATCTATTCCTATTGTCTTAGGGCTGATTTTTCAATGCTTGGATAAAACTTATTCGTCGAATAATTTATAAAAACTACCATTTTAAAAACGTATTCCAATTGCCCGTATTTGACAGTTTACGTGACATTTTAATATTATCGTGTACAGTGCCACAAACTTATCTGACCCGGTGGCAAAAACTGGAACTACGTGCCGCCATTTTGAAATGTCACATTTTCACAGACTTTTCATACGGAATATTTTGTTTATATAAAAGAAAGCGACATCAGTGACACTGTCACCGGGTCAGATAAGTTTGTGGCACTATAATACTTTACTTGACGGATAAATTTTATCCAAGCATTGAAAAATCGGCCCTTAATCGGTCTAGCTTTTAAACTGTGAATTCATACCAAATATGCCTGTTAAAGTCCAGGTGTGTTGATATAAGATATAAATCTTACGAATTAGCATACAACAAATACAAAAAGTTGTAATATTTATATATAAAATTATTTGTGCAAAAATTGAAAAATGTGCCGATCATGAAAAAATTATATAAATACCTACCAAAACATAAATACATCATGCCAATACAACAATCATGTACAAAAAAATGCAAAAATTAGTGGTTATTAAAAAAAAACACAAATTACCGCGTCCGTGCCGTTTGATTTCGCGCCATTTTCTTTTATCCTTACACTTTTGGCGGGAGATTGGCTCGGACTGGCCGTTGATGACGTCACATCTTTTTTTTCCTCCACCGTTTCCGATTTTTTATCTGTGTCACTTGTGTTTTCGTCTTTTTCACTTATTTTGTCATTAATATCATTTGATTTTTCTTCTGGACTATCTTTTATGCTTGCTTCGCGTTCAACTTCAATAAACTTGCCAGAGTCCGTCATTTCCACCTTTGGATGGGATTTTGTTAGTGGCAACACACACGCGGTTTTGAACATATTTTGTGATAACGATAAAATTAATACAGTAATAAAAGATTAATACTGTATCATAAGAATGAAAGTCGAGTTCTTAAATTGAATATTTTCACAATAAATATTGTTTTTTTATTAACAAAAAGTAAAAAGTTTTACAAATCACAAAATCTTTCAAAACTGTATTAAATCTAACATGCTTGAACAACGGTACATATTTACATTCATATATAATTTTTTTTCGGATTGTGACAACCCTATTGTAATTTAGGTACCAAAATGCAATTTAAAACAGTTAATTTAAAATGCAAAGAAATCAGAAAATAACTCACCTTTATTGATTTCGTCGGCTCCTACGTACACAGACATGCAAAAAAATAATTATTATTTCACACACACAAGGGTAAAACAAAATCACAAGTATACATTTTCTTAACTGTCTTACTTGTCTTAAAAGGAAATGAAACTTTTCGAAATTGTAAAAAAACAACACATAAAAAAAAAGAAATAAAAACAAATGTGACAATTGACAACCCTAACTCACGAGATCACAAAAAATTAGTAAAGGAATTTCACTAAAAAAAATTGACAACCCTGAAATAAAAAGTAAAGAACATACCCTTTGTACTGAATGTATGATCAGTGTGGATTTGTTCGCGTTGCTAGGGCTCCGTTCTAATTCTCTTAGGGCTGTCTCTGTTAGTGCTGAATTTTCGTGACCTAGAAAAAACATAAATAAATTAGTTTAAAAATATTTGTAACATCTGTACAGCAAAAAAATAAAACAATATGAAAATGATAGCAATATAGCAATATTGAACAATTTTTTTTAGTAAATTACTATATAATTAAAATTTGAATTTTTTATCCGTCCTAATTCTTTTTAAATTTAAAACTTACCATTCTGTTTAAATATAGTTTTAGTCATTGTTGTCATTTGTCCTTGCGGTGATAGTGTTCGTAAACTCTCCTTGATTTTCATTGGCTTAGATCCTAAGTCTGGTATATCAGCGCCCTCTATGAAAAGGAACTGAAAGGAGAAATGATTTTTAGTAGATTAACAAAAAAAGAGCGTGTGTGCACACGTGTCAGAAGCGAAACTTCTTTGGCAATATTCAAAGATACTAAAATCGTCGTCGCCCATGACGTGACGGTATTGCCATGACCTTGAAATGTTACTCTCAACGAGCTTATAGAAGTTTCACTTCAAAAAATATCTTTACTATATTATATACAGTGTGGAAATTTTCGATGGGCCCTGGGAAAGTACTTGAAATACTGGAGATAGCAAATTTTTTTGAAAGGAAACATTCCTTTATTTTTTAAAAGAAATAGAACTGCATTCAAAGATTTTCGAAAATTCACTTGCTTCAACCGGGAATCGAACTAACTAAAAATAATAAAAAAAATGAATTTCGATTGAAATCGACACAAATAATGTTAAAGATAATTAATTGTTAATTTTTCGTAAAAATATTTGATCCTAGAAATAGAAATATCATGAAACTACTCCGATTTGAAAAATTATTTCGGTGTTAGACAGCCCATTTATCGAGGAAGGCTATATATCATCACGCTTAGACCAACAGGAGCTGAGCGAAACCGTAAAGTACAGCTAGTAAAAAAATTGGTTGTTTGTAAAGTAGGTTTACGATCGAGATGTTTACGTGATAACGTCTTGAGCAGCGCTCGAGATGAGACGGGAGATCAGTCCGTCTCTCTCTCGTTATACCTGCGATCGCGCTCGTGAGGTTTTGGTGTGACACAAGTTTCTGAACATGTGACCCGACTAAAACGATTTTAAAAACGTTATCACGTCAAAAAAATGTTGTGTGGTTTTATGAAACCACGGTAAAAGTGAAACTTAGGCACAAAATTATCGTATTTGGACGATAATGACTCCGAACACTGCTTAATACCTACTCGGCAGCCGACCGTCACGCGACATGCGCTACACAGACTAAAAAGTTTGAGACGATGTAATAAAAGTTTCACTTTAAAAATAAATAAATACCTCAACAGTAAGACAGCCGCTAACATCGTGTTCCTCCATCGGTCGAGTCTGTAGCGCTATCTGCTGGCGTTGTGACGGTGCGGCCAGTAACTCGTCTATACCTACTAGACCTAGACCTAGGAACCTGGAATAGGGATACATAGAGTTTTATTACCAACTAGCTGTTGCCCGCAGCTTCGCCTGCGTGGAAAAGATAAATTTTATTTTTATTTCATGGTATAAGTTTTCATCCCCTATTTTACCCCTTTAGGGGATGAATTTTCTAAAATGCTTTCTTAGGGGACGCCTACGTCCTAACATCTACCTGCATGCCTAATTTCAGCCCGATACGTCCAGTGGTTTGGGCTGTGCGTTGATAGATCACTATATCAGTCACCTTTGAGTTTTATATATATATAGATTTTGACAAAAAAAAGACGGGTTGCACTGGGGGAGTGCCGGCAGAAGTGAAAACTTGATTATTAACGTTGAGCATGTTTGATATTTTGGAATGGTATCCGTCTTACGCTTTTTCGATCAGGCCACGTGTCCTGACGCGAGTTTAAGATTTTATACCCAACGCCGCTAAAGAAGTTTTCACTTCAAAAATTGGTTGTCTGTAAAGTCGGTTTACTGACGATAGTTGAACGTGACAACGTCCGATTGTGCTTCTTTGTCGCTCGTTCCGCGCTCTCGCTCGCACTTCAAGCCTTACACGGAACGCCTCAGAGCGAGGTAACGCCGCATGAGTCATGTTTTTTCGTGCGTGGAGCCGGCTCTATCGAATTATAAGACGTTGTCACGTCAAAATTATGAAAAAATTAATTTTGCATTTTTTAAGAATTTTTTTGAGCAAAGTTTTTCAGTTATTTTCAATGGTTTTTCAGTAGTTTTTGATTAATATTACAATCATAAACATAAAAAAAAACTATTATTCCATACATTGTTCATACAAATCTGTTTATTTTTAGGACGAGAAAGTTTTTTTTTTTTTTAAATAGATTTTGAGTCTCTTTTTCAATATATTTTATTAAATATACAATAAGAATATAAATAAACATACCTATTTTGTGTAGTCGCCCCTCCAGGGGAGGGGGGGCCGGTTCTGTCATAAACTTCGAAGAGTAATTCCGCAGTTTGAGGCGATAGGTCGCTGTGAAATAAACATTATCATGTAAAATATTTATTTAGGTATTAAAGTAGTTTTGTTATTTTATATTTATTATTACAGTTATAAAATTACATATTTCATTTGTTCTTACTACTTCTTGAGAAATAAAACAATTTTGTAATAGCGGAATATTTATAACAATTTATGTCAGACTAGCTTTCCACCCGCGGCATCGCCCGCGCAGTCAAAGAAAAACCCGCATAGTTCCCGTTCCCGTTTCTCGGGTATCAAAATATCTCTATACTAAATTTCATGCAAATTGGTTCAGTAGTTTAGGCGTGATTGAGTAACAGACAGACAGACAGGGTTACTTTGGCATTTATAATATTAGTATGGATAGTATTTATTTAAAGTAGCGACGAAAATATAATTTAAAACTTGTATCTACTTGGTATCCATAAATACGAATTACTTAGCGCTAAAATAGAAATGAATCCGAATTCCAAATCACAAACAAAATTTTCACAATCCCAAAAATACAAAATTACAAGTTTTTTTTGTAAATAAAACACGTTCTTAGTACTTTTGAAATAAGGTTCAATTTTCAATATCTAGGCTAGATAATACTCAACTTTTTTGCAAATAAAACACTTATGTTCCTTAGCAATGTTTTTTTTCAAATTTAAATACCTATTTCTCTGGAAATAAGGTTCAATTTCCTGTACCTAGATAGTTAAACACTTACAATAGAAAATGTTCTTCCCATTGAGGGCTTGTTGTATCCTTTTTGAATGCTGTCTGATTCCTCTGCGGCGGTTCATCCATTTCTACTACACAGTATGGTGCTATACACCCGGTTTTGCCTGCAATTTTATATGTACATATATAATATGTATTTAGTAAAGTAGGTAGTGGTTTTTAACAAATTATTATTCGATGTTTTTCATTACAATACGAATTTACTTTATTTGTGATTAAGTGAGAATTAACGTAAGTATTAAATAT
The DNA here is from genome assembly GCF_061535455.1 of Colias philodice. Classification (NCBI taxonomy): domain Eukaryota; kingdom Metazoa; phylum Arthropoda; class Insecta; order Lepidoptera; family Pieridae; genus Colias; species Colias philodice. Next base: position 5,672,616 of record NC_143112.1, read on the forward strand.
ATGTATATCTAGCTGCTCCGCGCGGTTTCACCCCCGTGGCTCCACTCCTGTTGGTCTAAGCGTGATGATATACAACCTATAACCTTCCTCGATAAATGGGCTATCTAACACCGAAAGAATTTGTCAAATCGGACCAGTAGTTCCCTAGATTAGCGCGTTCAAACAAACAAACAAACTCTTCAGCTTTATAATATTAGTACCTATAGATTATTTCATATTGTTATTTTTAATGTGAAATTATGAAAACATGTCAAGTTAAAGATAATTATATATATATATCATTTACTTTGTTTAACAGTTTTAATTTAAAAAAATATAATATTACATTACATATAAACACAATTGTTACATGTTTATATTCCTCTTTCTTACCTCCAATATCCTTAGCACCCACGACTTTAACCAAAAGTCGTTTATCACCCAAGAGCTGAATACAACCGGCCGTCGAATTTGGTGTTGATGTGTACATATGTCTGTCTTGTTGTAACTGAAATATGTTTTATTTATTTATTACTAGCGGTCCGCCCCGGCTTCGCCCGTGGTACATATTTACGTTTCCTCTACATAAGAACCATCCTCGTACTTCAAGGAATATAATAAAAAGAATTATCGAAATCGGTTCAGCCGTTCTCAAGTTATGCGCTTACCAACACATTTTGGGATTCATTTTTATATTATAGATTGCAATACTTATAAATTTATTTATTTTCAAATATTGTTTTTCATTTATTCAATAGGTATATAGTATACTAGCTTCCACCCACGACTTTGTACGTGCATCCCCGTTTTTCCCCGTTCCCGCAAGAATTTCGGGAAATCCTTTCTTAGCGGATGCCTACGTCCTAACATCTACCTGCATGCCAAATTTCAGCCCGATACGTCCAGTGGTTTGGGCTGTGCGTTGATAGATCACTATATCAGTCACCTTTGACTTTTATATATATAGATAGATATATGGGTCTTAAATTATAATTTTGTCACAGTCTTTGAAAATACTTTTGACGTTTTGACAATTTTCACACACGGCATAATCTTATCCCATACTAAGCTTTCGCTTGTGTTATGGAAACCAGATGGCTGATAAACATACATATATAATTTTAAATAAATACTTATATAGATAATAAACACCCAGACACAGAGCAAACATCTTTGTTCATTACACAAATATTTGCCCCGGGTGGGAATCGAACCCACGACCTCTGGCTTGGAAGGCAGGGCCACTACCAACCAAGCCAACCGGTCAGTCAAATAGTAATAATAAAGCTTATCTAATAATCCAAATCACAAATTTAACTTAAAATCGACTTTTATTTGATTATCCTACATATCTACACCTTTTTAGTTATCCTAATATCATTGCCAATAGAATATTATTTGTGCACACTCCCGTCACATAAATTCACAGACTAAATATCCAACTACCCGCATTATTCACAAAAAATAACTTACCATAGAGTCATAATGTAGGGGCAGTCTCGGGGTAGATTCGGCCATATACCGCCTCAGTCTAGGGCAAGTGGGGTATGGGGCCAAATTGAACTTCAAATTGGTGTTGCGAAGAGCGCTTACTATGATGTCACTGAAAATTTAGAGAAATTATTTTAGTAACAATGTTTTGGAGTGAAACTTCTTTATCGGGGTTGGAAAAAAATTTAGTGTAACATTTTTCCGTTACGCGCCATCTTTTTCTTATCCCTACCACGCGTGTTTCGACGTATTTCTGTAAAGTTGCATATAGTAAATTATTTTTTGAAAAATAAGGTCATAAAGAAGTTTCACTTCTTACGTGTGTACACTAGTACACGCACACATTTTTTTCGTACATTAAATTTATAAAGAATAGAAAAAATTCGATCACGAGGCGGGACGAATTTTTTCTATTCTTTATAAATTTATATTTATAAAGCATTTGAATGCCATAAAACTAAAAATATCAATTTCAACATTAAATTTATTTACAAATTAATAGTTTAAGATCTTTTGCTACTGATTACATTGTGGGATTCCCGTGGGATTTCCGGGATAAAACCTGTCCTATGTGTTAATCCAAGTTACCCTCTATATGTGTGCTAAATTTCATTGTAATCGGTTCGTTCGTATTTGCGTGAAAGAGTAACAAACACACACATCCTCACAAACTTTCGCATTTATAATACGAAGTGTCTAGTCGTCCGCTAAACGGATGAATAAAATATAAATTAGTCGTCCGATTACCGGATGAATAAAATAATTTAATCGTCCGATTACCGGATGAATAAAATAATTTAATCGTCCGATTATTCGGATTAATAGATAACCTTGGGTTGGACAAAAGCAAAGGGGGCGCAGGACTTAGAAAATTTTTGATGGAGTTTGTGTCATTATAACACCTATTTATTATTGTTTTATCGTAAAGATTACGCTAATATAAGCATGTTTTATAGGAACAACTTTTCTCTAAAATCAAAAATGGCCGAGATATTCGCCCTTAATTCGTTAGGTTAGGTTTAGGTTAGGTTAACCTTTAGGTTAGGTTAAGTTAGGTTTCTTAAAAAAAAAACTACACAGAAATAGGAGCCCCGCTTCGCGGGGCTGCGTCGACGCGCAAAAAAATAATCAAGTTTAGGTTAGGTTAACCGTTAGGTTAGGTTAGGTTAGGTTTCTTAAAAAAAAAACTAAACAGAAATAGGAGCCCCGCGAAGCGGGGCTCCGTCGACGCGCAAAAAAAAATCAAGTTTAGGTTAGGTTAGCCGTTATGTTAGGTTAAGTTAGGTTTCTTAAAAAAAAACTACACAGAAATAGGAGCCCCGCGAAGCGGGGCTCCGTCGACGCGCAAAAAAAAAATCAAGTTTAGGTTAGGTTAGTCGTTAGGTTAGGTTAGGTTAGGTTTCTTAAAAAAAAACTACACAGAAATAGGAGCCCCGCGAAGCGGGGCTCCGTCGACGCGCAAAAAAAAATCAAATACCTACGTGTGCCCTCCTCCCCCCTCCTCCCCCCACAAAAAACCTATAATACGTGCGGCAGTTCTCTAAAGAAACCCCGATAACCTAACTATATAGATAAATAGATTTTATCGGACGATTAAATTATTTTATTCATCCGGTAATCGGACGACTAATTTATTTTATTCATCCGTTTAGCGGACGACTAGCTTTGTCCTTTATAATATTACTAAGATATTTATTTTCTTTATTTTTTTCTATCCATACCTAACTAGCTGTTGTAGATTGCTCTCAGCGGTATTTGGCCTCAACGGTCCCACGGGGGCAAGGGCCACTTTCACCTCGGGCCAACCGTCACATTTGAGTTCTCCTGTCAATTTCTCCGTAACGCATGTCACGTGGAGACGCGCGCGAAATCTGAAAAAAAAAATGGAAATTATTTATTTATTTATTTTAAAAGCAACTATGGAGTTTCTTGCCGGTTCTTCTCCGTAGATACTGCTTTCCAAATCAGTGGTAAATGTTAAAAATATTATGACGATTCAAAAGTGCTTTTATAAGAAGACTAAATTAATAAATATATGTTTGAGTTTGAATAGATAAACAATAAATAAATAAATAATAATTACCTGTTAACATTAACTCTATAATGTGAGACTTCCACTTTATCCCCCATTTGGCTGAAGGCTTTAAGCTGGAATGCGGGTGTCGCTTCGCAGTCGCAGGTGATCGTCTGGAATTGGTGAAAAATAAATATAATATACATATTATATACTAGCGGTCCGCCCCGGCTTCGCCCATGGTACATATTTCGCAATAAAAGGTAGCCTATGTTCTTTCTCAGGGTCTTAAGATTATGTGTGCCAAATTTCATCAAAATCGGTCCAGTAGTTTATGCGTGAATACCATACATACGTATACATACACACAAACCATTCCTCTTTATAATATGTACTAGTATAGATAATAAAATCGAGGAAAAGTTGGGAAAATCCAAAAGTGCACGACTCATAATGCTCATTTTATTATGAAATATAAAAAAAAAAACTTATTGTAGTTTTCGTTTTTTATTAATTGCAATTAAACGACACTGAATTAATTAATCATTCGCATTCAGTGACCTAGTACAATCGTCGATTAGAATATTTAAAAAAAAAATTAACTCAAATGATGGATATTTTCACAAGTTATAGTGTTTTCAGGTTTCACACATGACGGACAGGAAAATTTTTTGGAGAATTTTTAAAAAGTATGGGATTAATCTCCATTAAATTATCTCGACAATAGTATGCAAAATACATATCTTGATTCCGTGAACTAACAAGGCTATAATAATAAGAATAGCTGCAAAAATGAGGCGAAAAAAATTTTTCGATCGTAAAGCACTCTCTGATGCTTCGCATCATGAGTCGTGCAAAACTCCTTCGGACGTGATCTACAATCGATATCGAAGCTAAATATGCATAGTTATAAGAATTTTTGTCTGTTTGTATGTCCGGGCAAAACTCAAAAAGTACTGCAAGTATTTACTTCAAATTTCAATTATCAATTTTTTGGACGATTTCGAAACAGTCACTTAGTAACTCAAGGATTCGAACCCTGAACCACCATTCTCACATCAACCATTGCACCAATTCAATCATGAATATAAATTGCATTTAATATAACATTGACGATTCCCAATTAAAAGTGAAAGGCACTTAAGTTATACATAAGTACATGTCACCATTTTAAGTTAGGCTAAGTAATTTGTTCGCTTACTCACGTCATACAACGCAATCCATTTATACATATAAATAAAACTCGATTTGAATGCATCTAACACTGGAAGATAGATTAATAAGTGACAAGTGCTGTCATACAACCTTATCTCTACTTTTATATAAAAATTCTCGTGGTAAACATTGCGTAAAATTAAAATTATCGAAGCGAAAAATTGACTCCCACGTGAATGAAGTCGCGGGCACAGCTTAATAAAATGTTTCTAAATTAGTGGGTCTACACATATTTTGTTTGTAATATCTATTTCAAAATAAATAATATAAAAAAATGTGTGCGTGTACTAGTGTACACACGTAAGAAGTGAAACTTCTTTATGACGTTATTTTAAAAAAAAAATTACTATATGCAACTTTACAGAAATACGTCGAATCACGCGTGGTAGGGATAAGAAATAGATGGCGCGTAACGGAAAAATGTCACGCGTAACGAAAAAATGTTACACTAAATTTTTTTCCAACCCCGATAAAGAAGTTTCACTTCAAAAAATAATAATTTACCTATCAAAAATTAAACATTTCATTTTATGCGGACGAAGCCGCGAGCGTGAGCTAAGTAATAAGTAATTTGATCAACTACTACTAGCCCAGTTGTCAATCTAAAATCAGGTTTATCTTACTATATTAAGCCCGCGGTTTCACTTCTGTTGTGAAATATATCCACTAATCCAGACTTAATACCTATCTCTATGAAAAATTTCATCGAAATCAGATCATCAATTTTGTATAATAGAATAACAAACCCATAGATCCAAACAAACGTTATAAAATAAATCTACCAACTTATTAGATAACTAATAAACTAATTACTTAAAAGGCTTACTAAAACATTAATAAACAAAATTGATGACGTCATGGCGGCAAATTCCTCAGACTCCGAGACGCCAACAATAATTTATAAAAATGTAACTTATTTCCATTCTTCTATAAAAGCCACCTACGCAAAACCTTAATTCCATTGTCAATCCATTTAATTCCTTATCGCATAGGGGATAAAGTCGCAAATAAATTGTTTTTATCAACTGCAACAAACATGCAGTTTTGTTGTGAAATACGATAGCTTTATTTACGAACACTGGATATGGGGATATAGCTCAGTGGTAGAGCAATCGACTGCAGATCGATAGGTCCCCGGTTCAAACCCGGGTGTCCCCTAAGAACGGCCTTTTTATTTATTTTTTTCTTGTTATTAATTATGTTTATATAGTTTTGTGCACGAAATATCAAACAGTAAAACTTAAATTTCTAATGTTTTCATAAATATTTCTACATTTTAATTAAAGCTTTATGCTATAAAATAACACCGAGAATAGGAGAAAAATCTACACTTAGTAAAACTAATTCATTATTTTTTCGTTTTTTTTAATAATTTTAGATTAACTAGTAATCAGTTCGTAGTTTCGTACCCGCTAGGATTATTATCCAATTGAAATCTAGATACGTTAGCGCAATTCAATTGCTGACTAAGTGACTTGTAGGCGTTTATAAGAACATGACACAATAAACGATTCATCTGTATAAATCAAATTGTTTGTACGCGCATAACTTCCAAACGATTGTACCAAATTGGATATGATTATATTATTCTTAATCGTGCACTGATTGTATATTATAAGACAATTGAAAAACTTTCCAGATTTGTATTAATATTGAGTGATAAAACTAGTTTAGTTTAGAATAAGCGTGGAGTTACGCTAGGATCAATATTAGGTGCACTGCTTTTCATTATCTATATAGTTGGTATTATTAACATTTAAGGTTGTTTTACAGTTAAAAACAATTCACATATTCATTGAAATATAAAATATATTACTTACGACGTCATCTTTGCTGTCGCACTCACAGAAGATGTTGGAGATGCTAGGCGGGTGGCTGTCTAACGCTCTCACTAGCTCCACGCCGATGCCTTGCTGAAACAGATAACAAAATCTATTAAAATTTGTTTATAATACCAACAAAATAATCATACATACGTTATTTTTAGGGATAGTAAGAATTTAAATGGTTTGAGATAGCTCGATATTAAGTAGAAATAAACAGTAGACAATTGTGTTACATAAACCATTTTTCAACTACATAAGTATGAATATAATAATGTATCTTTTATTTAAGTACGATAATCTGTCTATCCTCATCATCTTCCTTTATTTAAAATCCACGAATTAAAAAAATAAAAATGTTGTGTGGTTTTATGAAACCACGGTAAAAGTGAAACTTAGGCACAAAATTATCGTATTTGTACGATAATTATCGTACGGTTCGACCGTCACGCGACATGCGCTACACAGACCAAAAAGTTTGAGACGATGCAGATGTAATAAAAGTTTCACTTTAATAAAAAGTTTGCAAAGGGGAAGGTCAGCCACCTTATGTTAAGTGGTTACAATTTATGACAGCCTTAGCCTAATACAAATGAATTTTGAGTAGGCCAATATTTATTTCAAATTCAGTACCTTTTATTCACAAAAACTAGTTACATAAATAAAGTATACAATACTAGGCGAGTATCAAAAACAAAAAGTACGCTTAAAACCTTACAACACCATTAAAAAAGCTACTTAGTAACGGAAACAATCCAAAAGATAAAAAAGTCTATTATTATCATAGATAAGGCAACAGACTAAATATATTTACATGGGAACTGTCAAAGTGACATTATGAATACATTGAACTCAAATGTCAAGGTCAAATTTTAAATGTCATTTGTTTGTGTCGAGCTTTTTATGTTTATAGTTTTCTCCCAAATATAGAAATAATTTTACATTTAGTATTGATGTTCATCAGACATCATGTTTCATCGTTTTATTATTTACTAGCTTTCCGCCCGCGGCTTCGCCCTCTTTGTCTAAAACATAATAAATTATATACTTCCTCTTGAAACCTTCCTCTTGAATCACTCTATCTATTAAAAAAACCGCATCAAAATCCGTTGCGTAGTTTTATAGATTTACGCATACATAGGGACATAGGGACAGAGAAAGCGACTTTGTTTTATACTATGTAGTGATTTATTTAAATTTATTCTTCTAATTTTATACATCGGAATGTTTATGGATGATGCGAATTCCCTCAAAAACGGCTGTATCGATTTTGTTGAATTTTAATTTGATGATAGATTAAACAACGGCTATTCTCTTATTTTCGTCGCAAAAAGGAAACTTAACGATATTGTAATAGAAGGTGGGAGGTAGGCTTGTTATAAACATTATAATATTATTAAAATTCAAGTACCTAAACGAATCCTCGGACAAAAAACTAGTATCGCTTATAAGTAGGTATTGCAACTTGTTAACAATGATGACTCATTATGACCTTTGACTTCAACTAATAGATCTAATATTCGACAAGACGAGCGTGCTGCATAAATAGATTTTAAATTTATTCACTCTACACTTCACCACTGCCCTACTTACAACTATAAAAAAGCAGTGATTCAATCGCACAAAAATAAAAGCTACAATAAATGAAGATACAATTTTTATATCTTCTCTAATCTCTTCATCGATCTCAAGAAACCAAAAATTTCGAGGACATGTGACATCTGCACTTGGCCAGCGTGGTACGGAGTATTTACATCAACGAACATAGAGCTAGAGCATACTTTCGTGACCTTTAGTGTAAACGAAAACTCGTATTCAGTGTTGTTCAGTATTAGAACATTGCTTAGAATTTTTTCGAACGCACTAAGAACAACGAAAGAATGCTCTACGCCTGTTTACACTAAAATTTGACATAGTGGGGTTAGAATGAGCATTCGCTCGTTTGATGTAACTGACCTGTACTCTCATAGGATGTATATAGGCTGATGTATGTCATATATAGCAACAAGATACGACTCTACTTATCTTATAAGAACTTGGCTTGCATCCAGACTACAAAATTAATCTTCAGATATCGTTTTCTTGTATTTGATATGAATGGTTCATTGATAATCTGCAAATACCTAGTTTCACAACTTCTGAATATGTTGAATGTTCTATTTAACTTATAGTTAATATGCCAGTTACTGACTTTATCAGCCAGGCGTAGAATTGGCCCTGAATACTAATAATATAAATTTTGTGGACGTAATATTTCTGGTAATATGCTCTAAATTCATCAAAATCTGTTCAACCATCCCATTTAATAAGAAAAAGAATAAAATAAAAGGGGGGTGTGCCGAGCACACGTGTCAGAAGTGAAACTTCTTTGGCAAAATTCAAAGATACCAAAATCGTCGCCTTACTCCATGACGTGACGGTATTTCCATGGCGCAGCCATAAAATTTTACTCTCAACGTACCTAAAGAAGTTTCACTTCGCATTGTCGTAGCAAAATATAAAAACAAGTAAATCTCCAAAACGTACGAAACCCACTACAAATATGACTCACGTTTTAACATTTCAATGTAAAATGAAGAGCCAAATTAGGTTCATACATTGTAACGACGACATAATAAATGATTCAAGCCTAGCTCGCGACCGTGACACAACAATGATGTAATGTCATGTCACAGATAATGTAATTAAACTGGCACTTTGTATTCTGTGAATAAATATGAAAACAATGTGTTCTATGTTAAACTACATTTATTTTGAATTTGAAATCGGTGCTTAGTGAATTAACTGACGCAATCATATTTATTATTTATCATGACTATTATATGCAACGTCGATACTCTTCCTTTGCGGATCTAATATCTTACGAAGCAGTATCTTCACTATTTTCAATAACTAAACAGTATCTACGTGTATACCAACCCGTCCGATTAGGGCCCTTCTGGCCTCCTCCACTCAAGCGACAGCCCAAGCCGAGGTTCGTGGTCCCCGTCAAGGGGGGACGCCCTTGTGCATGTCGCTACCAGGGTGAACCTTCAGTTCACCCCCGCGTCTGCTTTAAAATGTAGAAGCCCTTCTGGCCAACAGCCGATAACAGCCGATTTGTCGTGTGTATCACTCTCAAAGTGCAGTAGAACGCAGTAGGTATGGTAAAGGTAAAATTTATACATATTATAATCATAGAATAATATAAATTGTTATTTGAATGTTACAGTAATAACAACAAAACAACAAACTACGCAACTCGTTTATTATATCTTCAGTAGTTATCGCAAATTCGTTTCACTATTTATCGCTTATAAATTCATCTTCATTTTATTGTTATTGTATAGTTGAGTTCTCCAGTTGAATGCACGTCAGATTAAATTACGTACAAGAGTTGACACAAAACATGGTTTACATAATTTTGTTGACAGATTTGTTCATTCTGTTTATACAATCTTTAGCATATATCTAACGAACTCTACCTCTAACGAACATTTATTTATTCAATAATTCTTAGTTTAAAAGCGGAATAGAGAAGATTTGTGATCTTATTTTGTGATTATATGCCAATTATAATTAAGGTTCTAATCCGTTGGTATAACAATGACTTTTGTTTGACTAATTATAATAAATCAAAACCACAACAGACACAATCATATGATAACAAAAAATGTGTGCGTGTACTAGTGTACACACGTAAGAAGTGAAACTTCTTTATGACCTTATTTTTCAAAAAAATAATTTACTACATATGTATATGCAACTTTACAGAAATACGTCGAATCACGCATGTTAGGGATAAGAAAAAGATGGGGCGTAACGGAAAAATGTTACGCGTAACGAAAAAATGTTAACTAAATTTTTTTCCAACCCCGATAAAGAAGTTTCACTTCAATAATCGAGTCCTTTATTTGTGTACAGTATTTGTTTATATTGAGTGATCTGTAAATTCTTAGATTGACTTTGGCGAAATAAGTTACCTACCTAGTGCAATTTTTTATTATTGATACTTCGTAAGTGTCAGTATTACAGACTTTACATGTAACATAAGGAATATAGTACAAAAAATTTAAACAAATAGCTTAAAGAATCGTGCAAAAGGATTTACAACTAGACAGTTTGATAAATGACTTGCTATTTACTTCATAGGTTATAGTAAAACTTTTTAATTCAGAAAAGTTTGTGAAAAAACTATCCGTATTGGGATAGAAATTTATAACTAGTTACGAAACTTTATAAAGCAGCCATGAAAAATAGCAGAACGATAAGAAAAACTCCTGAAAAACTTGAAGATAAGTTATCTATACTACTATATATTTATATTTTATTTACTACTAGCGACCCGCCCCGGCTTCGCACGGGTGCAATGCTGATACTAAATACAATACAGAAAAACTGTGAACGTTGTATATAAAAACATAGCGGCCCGCTTCGGCTTCGCACGGGTATAAAATAGATATAGCCGGGTGGCCGGCCGGTACCGCCGCAAACGCTACGTCCCGCAATTGCACGCCTCATAAGCGAAGCGTTGAGGTGGGTACTACTGTCACTTCGCGCAAAACATCTGATTTTTCAAACTTAAAATGTCTTTATGTATCATACATTGCACTTGTAAGATAATACATACACACACATATTATGAAAAAACACTATTTTTAACATTCATGATATTTTTGATGTCATTTTTGTTATTTAAACTAGTTAAAAAACAGTTTAAAAAAGTTCTGTCTTGGACGTCCGTGTGTCTGTATGTGCGGATCCTTTTTCTTGTTAACACGATAGCGACCGAAATACTTTACTAATCGAGTCTTTTTTTTCTCTTACGCTTGAGTATGCTCAGGAATAGAACCCTTTCATTTTTCAGGGTCTGATTCGATGTGGTTTAATTGTTATTAAATAAACAAAAATAATAATTATTAAATAATTATTAAAAAAAATTATGAGGCGTGCACTTTTGGATTTTCCAAACTATTTTTAAATCTGTAATATCTTCGAAAATATTCACTTAAATCATACGGTGTAAAGGGCCATATAGATCTATATTAAATGAACAATGTATTCAAGGTATTTAATTGGTTAAGGATTAATGCTGTATTGGTTAAAATCGCATCGAAAATTAGCCATTATTTGTCGTAAAAAGTAAATGACAAAAAAAAGTTATTGTGGGTTAGCCTTAGGAGATAGACATATACCATCGCGGACTTTTCTGTAGACCTTTTCAATGTGTATAATACTTAGTACATTATTTTGATAAAACTCGTAGGGTTCAGCCTGCGTTTTCAAAAAAATGTAATTTTTTACGACATCACATTAGAAACCTCAAAAATAACAGTACTTCTCCACTATTTAATGGATGTTATTATACATATAAACCTTCCTCTTGAATCACTCTATCTATAAAAAAAACCGCATCAAAATCCGTTGCGTAGTTTCAAAGATTTAAGCGTACCAAGGGCCATAGGGACATAGGGACAGGGAAAGCGACTTTGTTTTATACTATGTAGTGATAGCTTTCCACCCGCAGCTTCGCCCGCGCAGTCAAAGAAAAACCCGCATAGTTCCCGTTCCCGTGGGATTTCCGGGATAAAACCTATCCTATTTCCCGGGGTAAAAAGTAGCCTATGTCCTTTCTCGGGTATCAAAATATCTCTTTACCAAATTTCATGCAAATTGGTTCAGTAGTTAAGGCATGATTGAGTAACAGACAGACAGACAGAGTTACTTTCGCATTTATAATATTAGTATGGATTTATTTAACAGTTTTATGTACCATTACAAATTTTACAATCATATAATATTAAAAGAAAAAGAAACATTCACAGCACATAAGGCAACCTTATCGCTTATCAGCGATCTCTTCCAGGCTGCAAATAAAATACATATTATATGAAAAATAAGAGAGGATATAATACATACTATTATTTTGAAGGAAAAGCTAAATCAGAGAAATGTTTATTTAAAAGAGTTTTAAAGGAACTTTTCGAGGAAGCTCGTCTTACAGCTATAGGCAAAGAATTCCAAAGTCTGATAGCGGTTATTACAAAGGATTTACCAAGGAAACTAGTGTGGTGAGGAGGAAAGCTAAGGAGAAGGTTATCAGCGGAACGAAGAGTATAAACACCTGAATCTAGGAAATTAAATTGTTTTTTTTTTTAAATAGGAGGGAGCATTGGGATCAAAGAGGATGGAAAATAACAACTTCAACGCATTTGCATATATATTCTGGGTCTTCAGTTAAGGCGTTACCCGGCAATTTCGACTATGTTCAATCTCTATAAAGTCTGGTACAACATAAAGCACAATACCGAAAAAAATATATAAAATAGGATGGTCTTTGATCTTTAATTGCTCACGAGGAATTTTTTCCAAACTTAATAGATTTCTAGAAAAAAAATGTGCCGTGGTCATCGATTTTTCCGCAAATACTCTATAAACGTCGTAACCTGCTGACTTAGAGCTCTGAAAATTTTATGTTTAATAAATTATCAGTTACACAACAGTATCTGACGAGGATTTAGTATTTGCGTGAAAAAGTAACAAACATCCTCACAAACTTGCGCATTTATAATATTAGTAGGATTAACAACTAACGAGCTTCATGGTCAAAGCTTATAAAAGTGACTTAACATTTTGTCAGTTTTCAAAGGAATATAAAGCATCAAATCCATCAAGTACCGGCCAATGTACGGTCAACAAAAACGACATTCATCATAGTTTCCACAGGTTGAACTGGTGTACTGCCAACAACCTCAGGGTTGTCACACATATAATAAATTTAACATAATTTATAAAGGATAATTCTACCTACTCTATGATTGAAAGAAAATTTACTTGAAAATATTTTATTCCACATGGTTGTTTTGTACAATATTTATTTCACATGATTTGTTATTATCTACGTTAAATACATTCTAAAATAGATAATACTAGCTTTCCGCCCGCGGCTTCGCCCGCATTTTGAAAGAAAAACCCGCATAGTTCCCGTTCCCGTGGGATTTCCGGGATGAAACCTATCCTATGTGTTAATCCAAGTTACCCTCTATATGTGTGCTAAATTTCATTGTAATTGTGCGTGAAAGACTAACAAATACATACACACACACATCCTCACAAACTTTCGCATTTATAATATTAGTAGGATCTATCTCTATTAATTTCCATACAATTCACTTGTCTACCTTTAGCTAAAAATATATTAAACATTTTTTTAATATTTTTCTATTAGACCTGAAATTTTAATCTTAATTTAATCTCAACCTGCACACAGTGAAGCAAGAAATAGAACTAAACAGCAAGAAATATCAAGGCAGATTGGGACACCATATAAATAAATTAGCTGCTGAACTGAAGGGAGGGGGCACTGTGAGATTTTCTCGCCTGAAGAGAAATAGCATACCCGATCTTGCGATAAGATTCGCAGACAAATGATGAGCTTTGCGTCACTGGACGCAAATCTTAGTGTATAAACATATTTACAGATGAAAATCAGAGACCATATTAGATTATTGTTTACATAAACAGATGGCTAAGTTGCAGTATAGAAAAAAAAAAAAAAAAAAAAAAAAGAAAAATTAGACCTGAAAAGGTGACAACCCTATTCATAGTGTTAACTAAAAAAACTGGCAAACCGCCATTTAAAAACTGGGCAGAGCAATTTGAATTGCTATCAAGGACTCAGTTTGTTTTTCGAGTGTCGATATTAAGTTTTCAGCTTGTATTTATTATTTAAATAGATATTAGAAGCCAGCTGTTGTTTTTCCAAAAGGGTTGTTAATCACCACTTAATATAGTTCATACGAATTTGTATACAAAGTCGCTTCGCGTTGTCTGTCTGTCCCTATGTATAAAGGAGGAAGATTTCGGTTTATAATTTGTTAAAAGTCATAAACTAAGCGAGCGAAGCCGCGAGCGGTAAGATAGATTCGTCTCTAAATTGTAATTAAAAATTCTCTTGAGGCTATATTTGTATGAGGATGCATAATTTTATAATATAACTAGCGGTCCGCCCCGGCTTCGCCCGTGGTACATATGAAAAATAGATGTTGGCCGATTCTCAGACTTACCCGATATGCACAGAAAATTTCATGAGAATCGGTCCACCCGTTTCGGAGGAGTATGCAGACTAACATTGTGACACGAGAATTTTATATACCTATAAGAAGTATTTTCAAAACGATAGAAGAAACAATTCACACAGACTCGCTAATTTGAAAAGCTTTAAGAAATTATTTATTTAAAAGGTCCAAAATAATATCTATTGTAATGTAGATTATAATCGTAATTTTTATTGAATTGATAAAGTTTTAAATTTATTAGTGTATAAAAGTCGATAGAAAAATTTTGGTTCATATCACTATCAAAGCAATGTTCAATATCAATGATTATTTTTCCGACCCAAATATCGACCAATAGAATTGCACCATTCGACGTCACGTGGTACAACCTACATGGTATTATACTGATAATTTTTTGAAAATTTTCTCTGGTCGTTGACGACAAACTGACAGGTTCAATTCAATTGTGAAATTATTGGCCGACATTTGGGACGGAAAAATAATCTCCCGAATACCACACGAGCTTCAAAATTATCTGGCATTTCCCTCAAGGTTCCCTGCAAACAAATAAAGTCGTCAAGTTTTTCAGGAAAAATCACTCGCGCTTCGCGCTCGTGATTTTTTAACCTTGACTAAAAACTTGACTCCTCCATTTGTTTCCAACGAACCTATCGGAAAATACCCGATAATTTTGAAGCTCTTGTGGTATTATAAGTGAATGTTCCAACTTTGTCATATTCTTAACTACTTAACAAGTTGGCAACTTACCAAACAACTTAAGGCTTTTTGCAATATCAAGTTTTTTTAAGACATTATAAGGCTACTATACTATAAGAACTTGGCAGACTTTTCAGTAATGTCAGTTTTTTAAACCTACAACATATAGTTATATCGTTTAACATTTTTGTTTGTTTGCTATAATCTTTGTAGTAAACAAAGTGGTGTAGTTTAATTTTAGAAAGAAACCACAAACTGTGGAAAGTCATGGTGGATATTTCTCGTACGATTCACGATTCACGATTCACGTATTCACGATTCGAATTTATTCTAAACTAGCGGTCCGCCCCGGCTTCGCCCGTGGTACATGTTTACGTTTTCTCTACATAAGAACCATCCTCGTACTTCAAGGAATATAATAAAAAAAGAATTATCGAAATCGGTTCAGCCGTTCTCGAGTTATGCGCTTACCAACACATTTTGCGATTCATTTTTATATATAAGAAGATTTCTCTGTAATTCTTATTGCATTTTACGTAGATGTCAGCGTAAAATTGTAAACACCGTTACAATCCGATTACCATCTCGAAAAGTAATGCAATAAATTGCAAGAAAATGTTACACACAATTTTTCGACGTTTTAAAATCTCGCGGTTTATATATTATTATCTACTAGTTAACCGCCCGCGGCTTCGCCCGCTTTGTCTAAAACCTAATAAATTATAATATACTAAAACCTTCCTCTTAGATCACTCTATCTATTTAAAAAAAACCGCATCAAAATCCGTTCCGTTGTTTTAAAGATTTTAGCATACAAAGGGACATAGGGACAGAGAAAGCGACATTGTTTTATACTAAGTAGTGATTATCTAAGCTCTAACGAGTAACGATTTATATACAATCTTACAGCGACACAATATGCTATTGCTACCCATTTAGAACACACATTGCGCTTTATTTGTGTAAATAGTAAATACGTAGGTTAACTCAGAATTCGTGTTAAAAAATTCCTAGTCTTTACCAATCCTCGATTACTAAGAACTAGCAACGAACGCAATTGATTAAAATATTCAATTTGCATTTTTAGCACACTTTTATTAGAGTCAACTGTATGTTTGTATGTAACATGTAGAAACACTAGCCTGTTTTTTATTATTTATTTAACCGTAGTGTAGGTAAACATCTCTGCAGTGTATTCTGTTTATAGCAGCTAACCACTCTCAGGACAAACCCGTATTCAGAACCACAAGAACTCGTCATTTATTCTTGCTTTATGCCTGACTGCCATACTCAAAACAGCGTACTGTCTATGCTGAGAAATGCAGCATTCGAAATTCGAATACTCTAATTACCACCAATAGAACGCAATTCCAAATTCGAATATTCTACCACCAATAGAACGCAATTCCAAATTCGAATATTCTACCACCAATAGCACGCAATTCCAAATTCGAATATTCTACCACCAATAGAACGCAATTCCAAATTTAAATAGCATTTTTCTCCATTGCAGCGGCCATTACAAGATGTTGACACTTCCTGTGCATGATACGCAATTCTATATCTAAAGTAACCTAAGACTTGTCGCAATGCATGTAACTGGTCCGGTTGAAGGATTGATCATATTATATAAATACTAGCTTTGCACCCGCGGCTTCGCCCGCGTTTTCAAAGAAAAACCCGCATAGTTCCCGTTCCCATGGGATTTCCGCAATAAAACCTATCCTAAGAACCTATCCTATAAGTTAATCCAAGTTACCCTCAATATGGGTGCTGAATTTCATTGTAATCTGTTCAGTAGTATTTACGTGAAAGAGTGACAAACATACGCATAAATCATCGAATCATCGTGGCATCAATTTCACTTGAACATGCGGGCGAAGCCGCGGGCAGAAAATTTATATAATTACTAGCTGCGCTTCGCGGTTGCATCCGCGTGGCTCTGCTCTTGTTGGTCTTAGCGAATGATATACATATAGCCTATAGCTTTCCTCTTGGCTCGCTAAATGGGCAACCTAACACCGAAAGAATTTTTCAAATCGGAGTAGTACCTGAAATTAGCGTGTTCAAACAAACAAACTCCTCAGTTTTATAATATTAGTATAGATTTAAATATTGTGAATAATTATACACATGTTATTAATCTATCAATCTGCCCGTGACCACCCCATCACTCTTACATTGAAATAATTAATATATCAAGTTCTTGTCATGTTCATAAAAAAAAAAAACTCCCACGAACAAATCAATCCATCAAACTATATTTATTATCTGTATCTGTAGATATAAAACCTCTTTCCCATAGAGAACACGAATCAGAATCGCGTTCTAAATTTAAATCTCCCGCCAATCGACCTACATTCCCGCGCAAACGTTTCCTACGTTTTGACGGCTTTGTTTTTAATTCAATGGATGGAAATTCTTATTATTTATTGTTTATGTTGTGGTTATTTTTAGTAAAGTTATTTTATGTTTTTTTTTATTTGTGTAATGATATTATGTATAAGTAAAAACTAAAAAGGTATAGATAGGTTACCAACATAACATTCAATTTTCAAAAACGGACACACGATTAGACGTGAGATGGCATGATTTAAATCGGGAGTAAAAATTGTGGCTAATTATCAACATTTGCCAAATGTGGCATCTTTTTTATTTAAGTACTTACAATGCTATGCCCTTTAGTTTGTATATAATATATATTATATTATATATATATATTAAGATATACAAATATTATTTGTAATTAGGCCATAACTAAGATGCTACACCAGTAAGATATAATATAATATAGCAACAGGAAGTATGTTGTAACTTGTAATAGAATTACATATCGATAAGTATGAAAAATAATTATATTTATTTAAATGTGGCAACTTGTATGTTTGAATGGAATTACAAAAATCTCTGATAAGTGAAAAAAATAAATAAATAAAAAACTAAATAAATAAAATAAATCTGTAAATCCGTCCGTAAAATGGGGTCAAAATCGAGAAAACGAGTCAGATGTACATACAATTTGTATGTTACGTATGATACAAACATACAGGTGTAGGGTGTAGCTAATAAAATTGTGTAAAACCACTCTCAAATAAACTTCGATTGGCAGACACACACACACAAGCCTCTTGTTTAAAAGATTTAAAAATAAACAGCGCAATACCGCTTCTATAAACGTTATTTTCCGTACACAAAATCATTGCACTTGCAAAAGACTACATACATAATCTCCGAGTGATATGTACTATAAATAGGCCGCTGACACATCTTGTAAATGGCTGATGACGTCACGTATGACGTATGATGACGCGCCATATAAATAAAGTTGCCCGCAGCTTCAGGCCGCGCGGTCTAAATAAATTTTCGTAGTATCCCCTTTTTTCAAGTGTGTGGGGAAATCTGTGTGGAAATCTTGTCTAAGATGCCCACGGAGATCGAGGAAGGCGTGGTTAAGTCGGAACCGTACTTTTGTCCCCTATTTTATCCCCTTGGGGGAAGAATTTATTAGAATGCTTTTTTAGCGGATGCCTATATCATAGTGGCCATCTGCAAATTTCAGCCCGATCGATCTAGTAGTTTGGGCTGTGCGTTGATAGAACCTGTGCGTTTTATATAATATTAGGTACTCGCTTTTCGCTTATAAATCATATAATAAAACCTTCCTCAGGAACCACTCTACCTATTAAAAAAACCTCATCAAAATCTATTAGGTAGTTTTAAAGATTTAAGCATACATAGGTACGGACAGATAGCGTCATCGACTGTGTTTTATACTATGTTGTGAAGATTTCGCAAACCATGTGTAGCCCGGATAAACATGTGCCAAACTATAGGCCGATCAACTTGTGCCAAAATAAGATAACCTTCGCGGCTTTTATTATGCAAAATAGTATTTGTATATGCGAGTAGTATTAGGAAGAGGATGAATCTTTGCTAGAATTATGAACAGAAGAGGACGTTCGTTTGAACGCGCTAATCTCAGGAACTATACTGGTCCGATTTGAAAAATTCTTTCGGTGTTAGATTGCCCATTTATCGAGAATGGCTATAGGTTATATATCATCACGCTAAGACCAACAAGAGCGGAGAACAGCTAGTAGATATAATCATACACTTAGATATTATGAAATATATATATAATTATCTAAATAGAGTCGTATTATGATCAAAGATATAAATTGGCTTAGTAACAAAACACAATCGTTTGGCAATCAGACAAATTGTCGCTCATGTGAGTGTCTAGCTGTCTCAAATATTTTCCGGTGATTGCTTTAGTTTTTCAATAGGTATTGAGTTTTCACAATCTAGACATACTTAATCAAAACTTAAAAACAAATAGGTACTTTAGAGATCGAAAGCTGCATATAAATATAATATCTACAGTCCAAAATTAATAATGCGCATGTAAATCTTCGCTAATTGTCGTATTTCCAAAATGTATTTCATTTGACTAAACAAATTTTACTAAATTATGCACGAAGAAAATTCATTTAACCACTCTATATACATAATTAACGTCTTCGGACGCTCCGGGAATATGACAGTTACCGAATTATGACGAAGATTTCTATGCGCATTATCACTTTGGAGCAGGCATGGGCGTTGAATCAACGGACTAGTTAAATTAAACGTCTATGTACACTCAACGATTCGACTAGTCCATCGCTCATCAACGGACTAGTTAAATTCAACGACTAAACAAAAGAGTCGAAACGCTCGTCAACGCGTCCGCGACGCGGACGGTTAACTCTTCGACGTGGCCGTATAATAGTCTACCGTAGACGGCTAAACGACTCGTCGTAGACGGCTCGTCAGTCGACACGTTTGTATCAACTACCTAGTTGATAGTTCAATATTTTTACCGTTAATTCCGTTTGACTTTTAATGAGATTACTATGATCAATGCTCGAAATATTGAAAAAAAAGGAGATTAATTTGTATTAATTTGATATTATTGAATTGTCTTAAAAATCCAAGATATTTTTTTTATTCAGTTAATTTATTACATATCATAAGGATTACCTACCTATAATAATATATTGAATAATGTTAAAATATCGACTATAACTAACGACTTAAAATGACAAGTTAAAACATAAACAAAAACTTGGTAATAGATAGGTGATAAATATATAATTGTTAAAAAACAGCTCTGACTTTTTCTTTACTAGAGACAACCCTGACATTGAATTCTTTGAAAATCTATAATTCGTTATAACTTCGTGGTAAGAATGTGGAATTTTACATGTAGAGTGTAGACCTCAGTTCAAGGTAACGAACGTTCGATTACCAATACCGTCGCGCGTCGGTCAACCGTGTCAATTCGTTTCAGTTTACACATCGACTAGTCGAAGATTTTAACTAGTTGATCGACTAGTTGATGAACGACATTTAACGGTCTAGTCTCGTTGATGAAAAATGCGTCGACGACCCATTCCTACTTTGGAGTACTGTACATGGTATTTGATACTTCAGATATTATAAATTAGTAACTCGTAATTAGAACAAACTTATAGAGATGAATAGTTTTTTTTGGTAGTCCAGTTATCAACGAAGGCAAAATCACATTACACTACAACCAACAGTGGCAGGCATGGTAAAACCGCGGGTCACAGCTAGCTACAATAATATATTCAAAGCTTTTTTTTGAACTCCTGCTTATTAGTGAAGCATTATAGCTTTCGTCCTTTATAAAGGTAAATTTTCAATCAAATCAAAAGCTACGAAGACTTATACTGGAAAAATATTTCAAAGAAGAAAATGATTTACGTGGAATATATAAAAGTTATAGAAGTTCATAAGAATTGCCAATTAAATAACAGTTGTTATGGCGATAGGTAAATTGAGAAAATCGAGAAAATATCTTGTCAAATAAGTAGCGTTTAAATTCCTTAAAAATACGTTAATTTCTATTTCTAATAGTGCTTATCGAAGCTACTTATAAAATAAAATGCTATGTTAATATGTTATTATCTAATGAGAGTAAAACAGACCGACAGACATAAATGTAATAACATATAAACTCAAATTAGGTATATAAACCGTTTAAGTGCTTCAATAACTATAATCAAAATAAACCATAAACTATCCCTCTATCAAATTTCACCCAGAACACATCAGCCAGTTTTTTCTCAAAGAATTCTTAACTCAAACAAACATATATTTATTCAATTAGACTTCTTCTAGAAGCAGTTTTGAATCGTCATAACATATTTTTAACATTTACCACCGATTCGGAAAGCAGTATCTAAGTATATGGAGATGAACCGGCAAGAAACTTACTTTAATCTATTTAATAATTATAATGTTACATCTATTTAATACTCTTTGATATGTAAATCTCGGTCATAAAGATCTTTAAACACATCCGTTCCCTCCCGTGACCTCTTTATTGCAAAAACGAGTAATTAATTGGATCTTATTACAAGGCAATTGGGATTAATTTCGCGTGACTAATAATATTAAGAAGCCATATGGTATTATGTAGTCGATGTATGTTTTATTAATTGTATTAGGACATCCTTTTATTATATTACGATAGAATATATACTCTATTTATATAAAAGACTAGCTGCGCTCCGCGGTTTCACCCGCGTGGCTCCGCTCCTGTTGGTCTTAGCGTGATGATATATTATAGCCTATAAGCCTTCCTCGATAAGTGGACTATAACACCGAAAGAATTTATCAAATCGGACCAGTAGTTCCTGAGATTAGCGCGTTCAAACAAACAAACAAACAAACTCTTCACCTTTATAAAATTAGTATTGATAGGCGTGTTAATTAATTACACCACTATATTTAAAATTGTACGTCAAGAGAAAATAAACGAATTTTAAAGATATTTAGTTCGGTATCTAGATGGTTTTAGTCGCTTGGAATTTTGGAAATTTTTTATGTTAAAAATGTTAAAAACTTCAACATCTATAAAGAACAAAATTCAGCCTCGATACACCTTGCATTGCATCACTCCATAGTATAAAACAAAGTCGCTTTCTCTGTCCCTATGTCCCTATATGTATGCTTAAATCTTTAAAACTACGCAACGGATTTTGATGCGGTTTTTTTAATAGATAGAGTGATTCAAGAGGAAGGTTTTAGTATATAACTTATTATGTTTTAGACAAAGCGGGCGAAGCCGCGGGCGGAAAGCTAGTATAATTATATACGTATAACTGAAATGTTTTTAAAGTAACTGAAACTCTCACTCACGATTCCAGTCTGTCTTGTCCAAATTGATCCGTCTATTTTGATGGTTAACAAACAGAATCATGAAGCTAATAAACTGATAAAAAATTCAGCACGTGTTTTAATACATTTGTATGTCAATACATAAGTGTTATGAACGTGACATAGACGTGTTTCAATCAATCAATCAATCGATAGGCAAATCAATTATTAACATGGGAAATATTAATTGACACTAGCTAGGAATGTATTATGCACTATTAAACACTGCAAAGTTTTTATACAGCATTTTATCTTTAAAAAAAAGACGGGCACTCCGGGAGTGCCGGCAGAAGTGAAAACTTGATTATTAACGTTGAGCATGTTTGATATTTTGGAATGGTATCCGTCATAGGGCGCGTTCCCACCGTGTCGTGACGACAGATAATCGTGTAGTTTTAAGTGTCGTGGCTTATATGTTTAAATGGAGGTGTTCACATTTAGAACGACACAATTTACTGTCGTCTACGACAGTTTTTGCAGTGACGACACTTTGTCGTGACAGTGGGAACGGCAAACACGACAGTCGTAAAACGATAAAAAATCGTGGACGGCAACTCTATGACGTCCATTGAACTCAGGAGAGTAAACGCACTAGTAATCACCAAGCGAACGCAGAGGCGACTAGATTTGTAGCTTGCTGATGATGTGTAAACGACAAAGCGACTGCCAGGAAACGATAAAATGTCGTCGCGATCCAATGGGAACAGCTAGATACGACAGTCGCTAAACGATAAAAAATATTGACGACAAACAATCGTTATAATGGGAACAGGTAGAGACGACAGTCGTCGAACGATAAATTAGTCGTTACGACATAGTGGGAACGCGCCCTTACGCTTTTTCGATCAGGTCACGTGTCCTGACGCGAGTTTAAGATTTTATACCCATTACAGAAAAAGTGCTCAACGCCGCTAAAGAAGTTTTCACTTCAAAAAATAAATCTATTCCTCTCTTTTAGTTTTTTGACCGCCTCCTTTAGAGATATGAAGCTACTACTAGCAAACATAACTCGAAATATACTTTGATCGCTTTTACTATTTATTTACAAAGGTTTGGCCGCTTATGAAGTGATAAAAAGGCGAATTTAAATTGAATTTTACGTTCAACTATTACATTAAGAGATTAACAGGTGGCTTTGCTTTTAGTTTCTGTTTCTAACTAATTAGTTTTAACGTAAAAGGTCCGCTTATGCTTTGCAGAATTTGCACATTTTCTTTTCCCCCAACTTCTTTCTTTGGTCAATTCATTTTTTATTTGAAGTTGTAGTTTCTGACTTTTTCAGGAGAACATAATTATTAATCCAAATTATATTCGCATGGCCATCATTCGACACTGAATCTACCTATTTATAAACCTCCCTAATATAACCCAGTTTACTCTAAATCCCAATAACAACATCTTTAGACTAAATCTTAATCTAAACTCTATCCAAAACTCTATCTCAAACAAAATATCATTGTTTCCCTACTATCAAATAAACAATCAACTCACCTCCTCCACCGATTTCTTCGAGAACTCGTTCATGGACACGATCCATTGCTGCACAAGTTCATTCACAATAACCAGATCATTATATAACCACGTCAACAGCTCGTTCACCCATTGAACGCTCGCCGCGTCCGCGCCCGTGCACGTCGGCACTATGACGCTCTGATGCTTCTTGAGAGACAACTGCTCTGGTCCAGGGGACATCCGACCTAATCTTTTCTTGTTCGGCGGAGTCGCGGGGATAAAGCCACTCGGCTTCGACGGCTTAAACGCCCCGGTCTTTATCTTTGCGCTTGTCGCCAACACGCTATCAGCACTGCTGATTATCTCGTTCGCCGTCTTCTTCGTTTCGTCACTACCTTTCTTTTCC
The DNA here is from genome assembly GCF_061535455.1 of Colias philodice. NCBI lineage: Eukaryota > Metazoa > Arthropoda > Insecta > Lepidoptera > Pieridae > Colias > Colias philodice. The sequence goes on from NC_143112.1 coordinate 5,696,976, forward strand.
ACCTTCTCCTCTACTTTCCTCGCCCCGAACTTGCCGTACGCCCATTTCGCGATCCCCAGCAACACTATCGAGAATACTATCCAAATGAATACGAGCATCACTAGGTTATCCATCGCTGTGTCCATATAGTCGAAACTACATATGAGGTCGTCGACGGCTTCTGCAAGGTCAGCCATAGTTTTCCATGGTGTTTCCCACCATGCGGCGTGTTCACCCGCCGACGGTCTCCCCGATACTGACTTGGAGCCCAACATTTTTTCACTATTTTTGAATGTTCTATTTTCGAATCCAGCTGTGCGTCTCGCTCGCTTCTCTTTCGTGCGTTCTAAAACTGCATCACAGTCGGTTTAATTTAATCTGTACGTTTCTGAACGCATCGCACAGATAAATAATTCGTTCGTTCGTATTTATTGGCGGTTTCCGAGTGTTCAAATCGTTGACATTTTGCAGGGGACTGTAACAAAGGAGATAGTGGTTAAATTTTGTATTTCTAGTAATGGTGGGTTGGGAAATATTTTACGAAACGGTTTCTATTGAATGGGACGCGTGACTTATCGCAATAAAAACTTTACAGTTCGTAAAACGTTGCGGAACATTCTTGTATTCAGAAAAATAAATCACAGCTCAATGAAACATAAACATTGTTGCGTTGCGTTGTACTGCAGTATGACAACTTTCGTGCGGCATTATAAGTTATAATAACTGAAAGGTATGGGAATCGAAATAATATACGATATACTTAACATATTTTTATTATGCTAAATGTGTATCAATGCCCACTAACCGCAAAACTGTATAATATTCAATACCTATTATAGTAGGTAATCTATAATAGGTAACGTAATAATGTGGTAATGGTAATAACAACTTTTTACTGTTAAATCTGCATCAAGACTTAGTATTTATTAAGGTATTTATTAACCTAGACGAGTCCGGGACGACTAGCTATTTTTTTTTTTGTGGTGTCTCTCAATGTTAGCCAGAAGGGCTTCTACATTTTAACGCGGACGCGGGGGTGATTTGAAGGTTCACCCTGGTAGCGACATGCACAAGGGCGTCCCCCCTTGACGGGGACCACGAACCTCGGCTTGAGCTGTCGCTTGAGTGGAGGAGGCCAGAAGGGCCCTAATCGGACGGGACGATTAGCTAGTTATTATATTTAAATATTGAATAAATTTAAAAAACCTAACAGTGATTACTGATAACTATCATTAAGTACTTACATTATAAGTAGGTATGTATTAATTATTATACAATACGTAACCAATTTCAAAAATTTTAACCGAAAATGATAAAAAAATTGTGCGATTAAACCCTTCTAACGATTAAACCTTTATTTTCATACACTATAATAAATAATAATCAAAAACATACAATAGATAAGACAAATAACAAAATAAAACATATAATTGGACATTACCTCACTCCTGACTCAGTGACCTCAACGTCTGACCTCAGACATGTTAATGATAAACCACTTTGGACGAATTCATATTAAAAATATTATTAATAATATCTTAATTATCATTTGAAACATTTAAAAAAATGGATGGAGGTCTGTTTGGGAAAAATAATTAAGAGATTTCACTACATATTATAAAACAAAGTCGCTTTTTCTGTTCCTATGACCCTATATGTATGCTTAAAAAAAGTACGCAACGGATTTTGATGCGGTTTTTTTTAATAGATGATTCAAGAAGAAGGTTTTCGTATATAATTTATTAGGTTTTAGACAAGCGGGCGAAGCCGCGGGCGGAAAGCAAGCAATATGTATTATAATTGTATTATGTCATTGCATCTACCATAGAAAAGAGACATAAAATAATACACACATACAAATAAAACGTCTTTTATGAGAGTCGTAAAAATCCTGCAGTAGTTACTTTAGTACTATTTTAACTGCTATAGAAAATGTGGTCAACAAAAGACTATAATATTTTATTGCAAAATAAACATATATTATTATCATATAAAGACAGGTCCAGGGTTCGAATCCTTCTTACTACGTGCTACTACAATATTATAAATGCGAAAGTTTGTGAGGATGTGTGTGTGTGTTTGTTACTCTTTCACGCAAATACTACTGAACCGATTACAATGAAATTTAGCACACATATAGAGGGTAACTTGCATAACACATAGGATAGATTTTATCCCGGAAATCCGCGGGAACGGGAACTATGCAGGTTTTTCTTTTAAAACGCGGGCGAAGCCTCAGGCGGAAAGCTATTATAGCAAATAAATTTAAAAACAAATGACATAATTTTCTTACACAATAAAACCTGCAAATTTTTCAAAGCACAACAATTCACCACTGAGCCACTGCTCATCTGCTATACCTACGCTACTGCTGCCATACGATCTCTGTATTCAAGCATGACAATCCTTTAGTACAAGGTCAGGTCAGTCATGCCGTGACGGCCATCTTTATGCCTATCCTAGAACATGACCTAGTGTCTAGACTCCATTGTATATTGTTTACTCCTTGCGTAGAGATAAAACAAACTTTCATTGTTTACTCCTTATTAGCAGGAGGTTCTCAAACTTTTTTTTTTTAGAGATTTTCCAACAAAGGATACAGTCTATATTATTTTACATAGCTTACAATTGAATAATAATGTAATGACGATTCGAAAGTGCTACTATTAGTAGTCTAATTGAATAAATGAATGTTTGAGTTGAGTTGAGTTGAGTTGAATACAATATGGTCTACTGCACCTTCAATAACAGGAAAATACAACATTACATTAAATTAAATTCAATATAACTTTTTAGAAAGTAGTCCAAAAAACATTTTGCCTATCTTAGAACAAGACCTAGTGTCTTGATTTTATTGTTAACTCCTTGTGGGCAAGAGGTCCTCAAACTCTTCTGAAAGTAGCCCACGAAAGTCAAAATGACTAATCCATACTAATATTATAAATGCGAAAGTAACTCTGTCTGTCTGTCTCTTACTCAATCACGCCTTAACTACTGAACCAATTTGCATGAAATTTGGTATAGAGATATTTTGATACCCGAGAAAGGGCATAGGATAGGTTTTATCCCGGAAATCCTACGGGAACGGGATTTTCTTTGAAAACGCGGGCGAAGCCGCGGGCGGAAAGCTAGTTTATAATAACGTAACAATATTTTGTAAAAAAAACATACGAACTGATAGCGATGTTTAAATATAATATGATGCCTTTTCGTAGTAAACTGTTATTTTTCTTGTGTATTTTTTTGTTTATGTGTTTGATTTCTACTGCGAATAAATTCTTATTCTATTCTATTCTAAATATATAATAAGAAATTTTCAATTAAATTATAAATAATCGTATCATCTAAAAAATATTGTACAAAATTGCACAATCCAACAAATGATTGTATTTCATAAATAAAAAGAATCACATGAACATTAAACTCTGTAGTATAGGTAGGTAGGTAGGTACCATTTGATGTCCTTGGTAAAACCACATATTTCCTGAAGTAAATGATACAGTTATTAAATTATGATATACATATCAAACACTTCATAATCTTCTATATAGAAGATATATATATAGGTATATAAAACTCAAAGGTGACTGATAGTGATCTATCAACGCACAGCCCAAACCGCTGGACGTATCGGGCTGAAATTTGGCATGCAGGTAGATGTCATAACGTAGGCGTCCCCTAAGAAAGGATTTTAGAAAATTCATCCCCTAAAGGGGTAAAATAGGGGATAGAAGTTTGTATGAAACTTTTTATTCCTTGGATGTATTTGCATGAAATTTAGCACACATATAGAGGGTAACTTGGATAAACACATAGCATAGGTTTTATCCCGGAAATCCCACGGGAACGGGAACTATGCGGGTTTTTCTTTGAGAACGCGGGCGAAGCCGCGGGCGGAAAGCTAGTATTTAATAATATATTTGCACTTTCTAGAAACTTATTAAAAAAAAAATTATGTAACTACTTTCAATACACTTTTCGTTCTCGCAGGATTTCGTGAATCGTGATAAAGATCACAAACGAAAATTTGGAAATTCAAACGGCAAATGCTGCAACGCACAAGCTATGTGAAGAAAACAATCTTACCAATGTAGCACTAATCATTCATTGTCTTTTTAGGTGTATAATAAAATTTAAAATTATTTATGGAGTTTCTTGCCGATTCTTCTCCATATCCATAGATACTGCTTTCCTAATCGGTGGTAAATGTTAAAAATATGTTATGACGATTCAATTATATGTTAATTATTATGTTATGACGAATAAATGCTTGAGTTTGGGTTAAAAAAAAATGAATTTTTCAATGTTTCGAAAAATAATTGTTAAGCGTAATAAATAATAATATCATGTTAATTTAATTAACCGTTTTTTACATTAAAATTCACTCGTTATCGCATAACCAACCTCGATGATGTCACTAGCAAGTAGCAAGGTCATTAACTACTGCTTCGAAACATGGTGTTTTTTATTTTGTTAACCGACTGTAAAAAATGCGGTTTTCAATACGTAACGTATTTTTCTGGGAGATTAGGCGTTGTACTGTTTTCTTATTGTGGATTTTTTAGTACCGAAGTAATTATACATGCTCAGTAAAGCGTGGTAAAGCTCGTTATACATATATACTAGCTGTGCTCCGCGGTTTTACCCGCAGTGCTCCGCTCCTGTTAGTCTTAGCGAGATGATTACCTATAGCTTTCCTCGATAAATCGACTATCTAACACCGAAATATTTTTTTCAAATCGGACCAGTAGTTCCCGAGATTAGCGCGTCCAAACAAACAAACTCTTCAGCTTTATAATATTACTAAGTAGGTATATATATTCTATATCTGTCTTTTTATGTATGTACGCTGTTACGACTAAACCATAAAGCACAGTCCCATAATAAATAGTGCCTAGATTCGAATTCCGTGAAACTATTTGAAGACAAAATCAATTTCGAAATAAAAGTCCGAATATATAAAACACTCAAAAAGAATACCGTTCGCATTCCATCTCTCTTTTTATCACAAAAACCGGTAAGTATAAAAAATTAAAATAAGACATAGCACACCGCAACTTGCGACTATGTAGGTACGCTAATTAAATCATTCGACGATACAAGAATCACTCGAATAATTTATACACTCGGCTAAAGTAGGTAATTAAAATCGTCTACACTACAGAATGCTTGAGATATTTTCATTTCAAACTGTTTTTAAAATATACTATTACTAATGTGTGTCTAAATTTTTTGCAAGTGCTTTAGGTGTAATTTAGAAATATTAAATATATGTTTCAAAACCAATTTTATCACCGATATACTGCATATTATCAAATTAATACTATGGTATATTATACCCATGTACGCATTGAATTAATAAACGTTAAATTTTCTGTAAACAGAATGAAGTCAATGATGAATTATGCTTAAATAACAAAAAAAAAAACATTTTTTTAATAACATTATTATGGCTAAAAGAATAGTGTTGTCAGCCACTTAGAAATAACAAACCCCTAATATCTTAATGGTGTGTCTGCTCTCATGTCATTAACCTCTTGGGGTACATAAAGACGTAAACGTTTTAGCTCATTTCCTGGTAGTAATTTGTTTATAAACACTTGTAAAAGCCAATTATGAAAATGTATTTAATTTGATAAGTCATAATATTATAGTGTTTCTTTCATAATATATTTTATGGGGCAGATACATTAATCGTCTGCTTTATTGATCGATTTTTCTTTACAGGCAACTAGAATCAACTGTATGACCTACTATATCAAAACTATTTACTCACTACATCTTAGTACAATATCCATGCAAAGCAAGAATACAGAATCATAAAACACTTACCACTAACAAACAAATATCACTAAATAATATTCCAATTCAAAGCAAAAAAAAATGAAATAAAATAATACAAATTTATATCGATTTAAACCAACCTCAACACACACACAACCACTCGCTCGGACATCCGCGCCAAGACTGATTAAATTGTGCAAAAAAGAAACATTTATAAACAAACACGATTTACAACTTATTTAATTGGCAATAAGGGCTATTTTCGGATGCCGTAGGTGTGAGGCCGTGTTAATGCAAACATTGTAAAATGTTGCCAGAATTGTTTTTATTGAAGTACATAATGTTTTTGAATTCTGCTTTTTGTTGTGAATGAAAAAATATTTTTTATGGTAGTTTATAAATGCAAGGACACAATTTATGTTGGCCTCATTGTATGTATGAATGTGAAAAAGTGAAAGTCCATGTATTTCAACATTCCATCCTATCTTTTACTCTTTAAACTTATAGTAGTCTCATAAATTAAATCCAAAAAAATCTTACAACCCGAGGAAAAAAATGTTGGAATTCAAAATTTAAAACAATTTTTTTACAGGGCAGATACCTATTTCACATCATATTTTTGAAGCGAAACTTCTTTAGGAGCTTGAGAGTTAAATTTCAAGATCGCCTCATGACAATACCGTCACGTCATGGAGCAAGGCTACGATTTTGGTATGGCTGAATTTTGCCAAAGAACTTTCACCTCTGACACGTGTGCTTAGCATACACGCTATTTTATCATTTTAAATCTTTCCCCTTTGTAAATTAATTGAAAATTATTACAATGTAAATTCGTTAACAAATAATTTTTATTTAAGTTCCTCAATCACGCAGAAACGGCTGATCAATTTTCAATGAAAAATACAAACATAGTTTTTGTAACATCAATGAATACTACTGATTCACCAATTAGCAAATTCCAAGAACATTGTAATACTAAAAAATATGTCCTTGTATGTAATAATGAATGATTCTCAAAAACTAGATTTCTTTACACATTATATTAGAGTTACGCTAAATATGCATAATTTGCCTCATTGATTGCTTGTACGCGATTTAATCATCACTTTATATTTTTTTACACGCTTTATATTAGCTTCACCTGTATGTTTGTTTGTTTGTAACCGACTTCTTTGGGCGCGATTTTGACCCACTTTAAACGGCCAGATTTCGTTCAAACTTTGTAGATTTATTAGACTACAAGCCCGCATAGGACAAAAATATGGGTCAAATGAACCACCATGGGACATATCTAGAACGATAGCAGAGCAAAAAATAATAAGATTCATCACTATGCCGTCACTTGTAAGCTGTCCAACTGAGTGCAGATGAGAATTGAAAAGTACAGGTAGACTCGGTAAATTTTGGTCATATATTTTTGTACGGCATTCTTAACCATCGATAGATCCATTAAAAATAATAAGAAACCGCTCAGTGCCGTACAAAAATGTGGGTCCACCAAGTCGGAATTTTTATTTAATTTCCGAGAGTTACCGGGGGTAAATTTGGTCATTTGACCATGTACGGCATCTGTGTCATACTATTGCTATACTGCTTTTAATCCATTATTCCGCAACGCCGTACAAAAATCATGAGGACAAGGGGAAAAAATCGAGAGTTGTAATCCCCTCTCTTTCCCCACTCCAGGGGGTCATTTGACACAACACGAAATAAATTTATTTTTAAAGTATTTTATGCATAGATAATATTTTTTCATGTGCCGTACATTTTCGTTGGTTCAAAGGGGAAAAATCTGAAAAAGAAAAAATCCATATAACGAAATATTTGCTTTATATTTTTATAATAAAATATAAATATACATTAATATTAAGAAGCTCGAGGTGGTTAATTATCACCTTGGAAAGTCGGAGTCAGGTGGAATGGACTCCGTTAAATTGATGAACTAATAAAAAAGCTATGAACGAAAAGATGTGAATTATATGCAATCAGTCCATGAATACAGGTAAAGTCACAAGCAAATGCTAGTAATATATACATATTTAAAATGTACAAGTAAAGCGCTTTCAAATGATACCAAACACTGCATATTTATTTTAACTTTATTTTTTTACTCTGTATGTTTTGTCCGCTAGAGGGCGCCACATTAGATTTTGTGAAACCCCATATAGCCTTTAGCTAGCTGGTCGTTGGTTATCCAGTGAACAATTCAGACGCCTCTAATGATATGTCATTTGTCGAATTCTGATAAGTAGTTTAGAAGTTACGAGGGAATAGATGAACATACATACATGACCTGTAAACAACCATAACCCTCCTTTTGCTTTGCCGTAGTTGGGTAAAAATATGTTAATGCCGTACTGTATCAAATGGCCATAAAGCACTCTTAAAATTGTAGCTTTCGTCGCTTTCATCAGCCTAAAAGATGTGGTCTGCACAAAAATGTACGGCATCGTTTTTTCCTAATTTATCTATGTTAATACTATTTAAAACTAGGGTTGTAACGGAGGCCTACTTAGCGGAGGCGGAGGCGGATGCGGAGGTGAAGAGGTTCGCCTCCGCGGATGCGGAGGTTAACGGAGGCGGAGGCGGAGGTGAAATTTGTTGGGAAAATATAAATAAATTTATGATTAATAGAGTCAGCAACATTTATTTATATTATACACTAGGCGGTCCGCCCCGGCTTCGCCCGTGGTACATGTTTACGTTTTCTCTACATAAGAACCATCCTCGTACTTCAAGGAATATAATAAAAAAAGAATTATCGAAATCGGTTCAGCCGTTCTCGAGTTATGCGCTTACCAACACATTTTGCGATTCATTTTTATATATAAAAGAATATATAATGTGTACAATTGTACATACATGTTCATGATTCATCTTAGTAATCAAAATTGACAAGAGGCAAATTATATTTTACGAACAAAAGCTTTGCGGCTTTTTCGCCTTCTAAGCGGTGTTAAAGACGATGTCTGTTGTAATTTTACTTTTTCACGTTGTTCTTCTAATTTACAAAGCTCTTCAAATTGTTCTTTATGTATAGATTTTAAATGCCCTTTCAGTGATGTTGTTGTCCGGCCTTTTCTTGAATAATTGTTCCCGCAACTTTTGCATTTTGCATAATTATCGTCTACTTCTACAAAGTACTGCCTAATTTCACTAGTTTTCGGCTTCATCGCGTTATTTAAATAACAATAACTAATAATTACGCACAAAATTACATAAAACAATCACGGTTCAATTGCAACTACGCGGTACCGAACGATTTGACAAGTTGACTCCAGTTATTCATTCACTCACACTCCCACCACCCGCTTGGACGTGTTCCCGCGGCTTAAGCAAACTCTCGATTTCACTTGAAAACACGCAGCCGAGCGGCCGCGTCGCCTAACGTCGCTCCTTGCGCGTTGTTTGTGATCGTAAATGAACTTCCGATATGACTCCGCATAAATTTTGCGGAGGCGGATGCGGAGGCGGAGGTTAAATTCTTTGCGGAAGTTCCGCAGTAACGGAGGCGGAGGCGGAGTTCCGTTACAACCCTATTTAAAACAACGGATAAAGTGTAGAAAACTATTATATTTCATTAATCTACGATGTTTAAACTTTAACAAAATTTCTGGTTTTGCATTTCTCTATAACTTTTTTTAGAACGGTTTCTTTTGAACGGCAATACTATACAACAATTGAATTTTACAATATCATGTTAAAAAAAAAGTTCCCGTACAGGGTCAAATGACCTTACAGCTCTTTATATCAAGAATTCGATGAAATTAAGATGATTATTGGTATACATTTAAAAGAACAATTATTTTTTGACGGCATTGCTTTTAATAGTACTTTTGAGTGCTAGATAATGTTTTGGAACCGAAGCCGTACTTAGTCAAATGACCCCCTGGAGTGGGGAAAGAGAGGGGATTGCATCTCTCGATTTTTTCCCCTTGTCCCCATGATTTTTGTACGGCGTTGCGGAATAATGGATTAAAAGCAGTATAGCAATAGTATGACACAGATGCCGTACATGGTCAAATGACCAAATTTACCCCCGGAAACTCTCGGAAATTAAATAAAAATTCCGACTTGGTGGACCCACATTTTTGTACGGCACTGAGCGGTTTCTTATTATTTTTAATGGATCTATCGATGGTTAAGAATGCCGTACAAAAATATATGACCAAAATTTACCGAGTCTACCTGTACTTTTCAATTCTCATCTGCACTCAGTTGGACAGCTTACAAGTGACGGCATAGTGATGAATCTTATTATTTTTTGCTCTGCTATCGTTCTAGATATGTCCCATGGTGGTTCATTTGACCCATATTTTTGTCCTATGCGGGCTTGTAGTCTATAAAGGCTATATGGGGTTTCACAAAATCTAATGTGGCGCCCTCTAGCGGACAAAACATACAGAGTAAAAAAATAAAGTTAAGATAAATATGCAGTGTTTGGTATCATTTGAAAGCGCTTTACTTGTACATTTTGAATATGTATATATTACTAGCATTTGCTTGTGACTTTACCTGTATTCATGGACTGATTGCATATAATTCACATCTTTTCGTTCATAGCTTTTTTATTAGTTCATCAATTTAACGGAGTCCATTCCACCTGACTCCGACTTTCCAAGGTGATAATTAACCACCTCGAGCTTCTTAATATTAATGTATATTTATATTTTATTATAAAAATATAAAGCAAATATTTCGTTATATGGATTTTTTCTTTTTCAGATTTTTCCCCTTTGAACCAACGAAAATGTACGGCACATGAAAAAATATTATCTATGCATAAAATACTTTAAAAATAAATTTATTTCGTGTTGTGTCAAATGACCCCCTGGAGTGGGGAAAGAGAGGGGATTACAACTCTCGATTTTTTCCCCTTGTCCTCATGATTTTTGTACGGCGTTGCGGAATAATGGATTAAAAGCAGTATAGCAATAGTATGACACAGATGCCGTACATGGTCAAATGACCAAATTTACCCCCGGTAACTCTCGGAAATTAAATAAAAATTCCGACTTGGTGGACCCACATTTTTGTACGGCACTGAGCGGTTTCTTATTATTTTTAATGGATCTATCGATGGTTAAGAATGCCGTACAAAAATATATGACCAAAATTTACCGAGTCTACCTGTACTTTTCAATTCTCATCTGCACTCAGTTGGACAGCTTACAAGTGACGGCATAGTGATGAATCTTATTATTTTTTGCTCTGCTATCGTTCTAGATATGTCCCATGGTGGTTCATTTGACCCATATTTTTGTCCTATGCGGGCTTGTAGTCTATATTGAGGACCGATGACAATACAATAATTTGACAAAATTTTCTATTTTGTAGTTCGGTTTTCTATGAAAAGCGTGTTTTTTAGTTTTTTTAAACTATTATTATTTATAGTTTCTTTGTAATTCTAAATTAATGAAACGACTGAACTGACTTTTTAAATTCTTTCTCTATCAGAAACGTACATTACACGAAAGTTTGAAGGAATATGTGTATGTATGTAACTCTTTTACGCAAAACAGCTAATCGAATCTGTGTGAAATTTTAGTTTTAGATTATAGTGTGGAATTCTTGATTATTTTTATTTTTTAACACGTTTTTATTACATTCACCTGTATGTTTGTATGTAACCGATTCTTTTAGACTATTGTAAACGGATTGATTTAATTCAAACTTTGTACACTTATCAAGGATCGGTGACAATACGATACTTACAAGAGTATATTATCTTGTCAAGCCGTTTTTTTAAGTTGATAAATTTTGAAAGAACAGAAAGTAAACAGAAAAAGTGTTTTTAGTTTTTAACTATGCACTTATATATCTTTAATTTATAATTTAATCAGGTATTTCGCGAAAAAATCCATGGATTTTGGTAGTTAATTGTAATAATACATAATATAGATTATGGATAATATAAAATACACACAAATCAGCACTTTGGTATTTCGATATATTAGATAGTGTCAATGATAACAGATGTCATTGATAAGAGCAAAATTATCACAATCGCACGGGAATGAGGAGAAATTTTATTTATTACGTCTATAAATATTATTGGATTTAAAACACGGTTAATTTAGTTTTAAATTATTTTTGAGGGTAAAAATTGGGGTTAAATTGATCAAAAAGTTATCAAAGACTGAGTGACTTCAAAAAAAAGGAGGCGGCACCGACATCAAACCAATTTAGTAAATTTATATAATAATAGAAAAATAGATGTTGGCCGATTCTCAGACTTACCCGATATGCACAGAAAATTTCATGAGAATCGGTCCACCCGTTTCGGAGGAGTATGCAGACTAACATTGTGACACGAGAATTTTATATATAAGAGAAGAGATGTAGTAGGTTATTAATAATATCAAATCTTTTTATTTTTTACTTCTCCATTTTTGAAGTCGGTTTTTTTTAACTTAGTTATTTTATTCGATTCAAAAGTGCTTCTAGAAGAAGTCTTATTAAGTAAATAAATGTTTGAGTTTAAAATTTGTCCTTTATTCCGTGCTAGTATAGTGAAATAAAGGGCGATGACCAGTACCCTAATGCCAACCCAGTTGAAATTACGTCATCATGACTTCACTCCACAAAAAGTGAGGCTTATGACGTCACCACTTAAATGCTAAGTGAATCAGGTATAATTAGGCGTGCCGTATCCACCTTCGAAAATACCTATCTATAAATGTGGAAAATAGACCGTATTTTACAAGAGTCAGAATTCGTTTTTGTTTGTTTTGGTTCTGATGTTTTTAGTCTATGGTCATTATAGATTGAGATTGTTTTTAAGAAAAAATCAAGGAGCAATTTCAAGTACGTATAATGTACATGTATTGGTTTAAACTGTAATAAAATAATATGTGTCTTTTTTATTTTATTTAAAAGCACGCATTCTATAAAGAGATCTAAAAAATAATACTTCGCGAATATAAAGTAATTCTACCTATATTCTACCTATTAAATTTGTTGTGTCTGTGTGTGTGTAACTTTGATGCGTGTGTGATATAGATGTACATTGTACATGCTAGCACAGACTAATAATAATATACTACGTATACAAATGCTAGTGTGGCAGTGTGGCCAGACTATAATAAGTAATAACCTATATCGATGTTTCAATGTTTGGATGTTTTAACAAACATCATAATTCATAACACGGCTAAACATGCTGAAATAATGTATCTTATTCTTAACACCTATGTATACCATGTTTACTTGCAAATAAATGATTTATTTATTTATTTATTTAACAATGCAACTTTCGCATCATCACTACATAGTATAAAACAAAGTCGCTTTCTCTGTCCCTATGTCCCTGTATGCTTAAATCTTTAAAACTACTTTTTCTTTAATAGATAGAGTTATTCAAGAGGAAGGTTTTAGCATATAATTTTTTATGTTTTAGACAAAGCGGGCGAAGCCGCGGGCGGAAAGCTAGTTTATAATATAATCATAAATTCACGAATAAACTTATATCCTCTTCCTTTTATTTCCATAAATTACAGACATATAAAAATGTAATATTTTACGTACATGCGTGCTTCAATTAAATATAATTTGGGCTAAAACGAGTACCAAAGGTGAAGGTCCAGCCCTGTGGGACTGAAGTATTGTAATTTGGTAATTGTTTATAAAGGTCAATTTTTATTAACCCTGTTTGATACAACTTTTACTTATGTAACACTAGCTTTCCGCCCGCGGCTTCGCCCGCGTTTTCAAAGAAAAACCCGTTCCCGTAGGATTTCCGGGATAAAACCTATCCTATGTCCTTTCTCGGGTATCAAAATATCTCTATACCAAATTTCATTTCATTTCATGCAAATTGGTTCAGTAGTTAAGGCGTGATTGAGTAACAGACAGACAGACAGAGTTACTTTCGCATTTATAATATTAGTATGGATTATTTTTATAAAAGTGTATTAATTTTCCGTTAAAAAGCGCGTGTTTTTCTTCCGGGTAATCTTCGTAGTTCGTACTGGGTACCCCGTACCCACTACCCAGTTTTATTAAAAAAAGATATACGAAATAGTGAATTTTAAGTTATGATATTGATATTGACCGGATTAAAAAGAAACTATGGGCTCTGCCACTCTCTAGTCTCCTATCTAGGTCCTATATCCAGACATAAAAATTTGATCATAAAATCGCTTCGACGTGTTAAGAAAGGAAAAAAAACAAGCACATTTCTACATATACATAAATCTAAAGAGTATGTCTGTTTGATTGTATGCTAAACTCAGGAACTATTGCTCCGATTTCGAAAGTTATTTCAATATTAGATAGCCCATTTATCCAGGAAGGCTATAAGCTATACACCATGAATTCATCACGCTTAGACCGTAACGAGCGGAGAAATACGAGTAAAACCGAAGGGCACAGCTAGTTTATCACATTAGTAAGTACAGGATATATCCATATTTAGCAGACTAAAGACATTATAGTGTTTTTCCCCACAATAGACGAAAAGGCGCCTGGCAAAATGCCATTTACAAGTAATATCGACCGAATACGCAGCCAATCAGCAAGTTACAGTTGCTACTTGCTAATATTTCAAAATAGGACAATAACAAAGGTACTAAATCTAGTCTGTACTTTAGTGGATAGATTTGTTCTGTCTGAATGGCTCGAAAAATAAGTACAAAATTTATTTAAAAATCTCTTGCTAGTAAAACTTACATTATTATCATCACTACCATAGTATAAAATAATTTGGAAAATCCAAAAGTGCACGCCTCATAATTTTTTTTAATAAATATTTATTAATTATTATTTTTGTTTATTTAATAACAATTAAACCACATCGAATCAGACCCTGAAAAATGAAAGGGTTCTATTCCTGAGCATACTCAAGCGTAAGAGAAAAAAAAAAGACTCGATTAGTAAAGTATTTCGGTCGCTATCGTGTTAACAAGAAAAAGGATCCGCACATACAGACACACGGACGTCCAAGACAGAACTTTTTTAAACTGTTTTTTAACTAGTTTAAATAACAAAAATGACATGAAAAATATCATGAACCTTAAAAATAGTGTTTTTTCTTAATATGTGTGTGTATGTATTATCTTACAAGTGCAATGTATGATACATAAAGACATTTAAAGTTTGAAAAATCAGATGTTTTGCGCGAAGTGACAGTAGTACCCACTTCAACGCTTCGCTTATGAGGCGTGCAACAAAGTAGCTTTCTCTGTCCCTAGGTCCCTATGTATGCTTAAATCTTTAAAACTACGCAACGGATTTTGATGTGGTTTTAATAGATAGACTGATTCTATACGTAGATATAATTTTTTAGGTTTTATACAAAGCGGGGGAAGCCGCGGGCGGAAAGCTAGTATGTTACATATTTACAATTGCATCCGGGTAATGCCAGTATAAGTGGCTAGTAAATCCATACTTAATATTATAAATGCGAAAGTAACTCTGTCTGTCTGTCTGTTACTCAATCACGCCTAAACTACTGAACCAATTTTCATGAAATTTGGTATGGAGATATTTTGATACCCGAGGAAGGACTACTACTACTAAGGCTACTTTTTATCTCGGGAAAATAACGCAATTTTGACTGTGCGGGCGAAGCCGCGGGCGGAAAGCTAGTAATAAATAAAACCACTTATTAAAAAAAACAATACTACAACTAAATTAATATAAACAGTCGTGTTTTTAATGACTTATCTGCTTTATCTTGGTCTAATCTTTTTTTTTGTGGCAATTTTTTGCTTATTACATCATACCTTAAAATACGTATATGGAAAACTTGGTAAAAACAACAAAATGTTACTTCAATCATCAATGTCGCACAGGCCTTCATGTGCTTTGAGTTCTAATAATTCCCACGATTATATAAAATAAAATACTTGTTTGTTTGTTCACATGATTCTTTTGAGAAATTCAATTGTAGAAATATTTGTGAGTGTATACATTTTACAAAAACTTCCAAAAACAACGGAATAATCAATTGTGTTAGTACTAAAAATATTTACATAGTTCTTTTGGTGGAAGAACATTCGTTTCTTACGTAGTTTTGAGTTTATTTATTACTTACAAAAAAAAATACCAACAGTTTTAAAGCAGAATTATAATTCCGGAAAAAAGAGCTCTCGACAACTTAGAGCGAAGGCACACGATGCGTTACGGCGGCGGTGCGGCGCCGGAGCGGTGTCTTACATAGAAATATCTGTGGCATGTCACACGATGACGCCGCACCGGACTTGTAACCACCAAGACGAGGCGGGGAGGGGTGAATGCGGTGCGACGTCGGAGCGGCACCGCTCAGTTGTTTTGCGTCACAAGGAAGGACGTGTCCTTCCACAGCGTGCTGTGCAACGCTGCTACGACGCCGCTGCGACATAACAACGTTACGGCGCCGAACCACTCGTGTGCCTACTGACACGGTGAAATCTTTGCGGTGCGGCGCCGCAACGCATCGTGTGCCCCCGCTCTTACTTAAAAGATAAATTATAACAATGTAATCCTACTATCCAATAGACGATATATATACCTATGTTGGTTATTTTTATTGTACTAGCTTTCCGCTCGCGGCTTCGCCCGCGTTTTGAAAGAAAAACCCGCATAGTTCCCGTTCCCGTGGGATTTCCGGGATGAAACCTATCCTATGTGTTAATAAAAGTTACCCTTTATATGTGTGCTAAATTTCATTGTAATCGGTTCAGTAGTATTTGCGTAAAAGAGTAACAAACACACACACATCCTCAGAAACTTTCGCATTTATAGTAGGATAAAATTTGGTACAGAGATAAGACTATAGTTGGATTAGCACATAGGCTTTGAGTAGGTACCACGCGAGTGAAGCCAGGAGTTCAGTCTAGCAACGAGATTCTAATGTTCGAACTCCTAGCCTTATTCCTTGACTGACCGGTTGGCTTGGTTGGTAGTGGCCCTGCCTTCCAAGCCAGAGGTCGTGGGTTCGATTCCCACCCGGGGAAAATATTTGTGTGATGAACATAGATGTTTGCTCTGTGTCTGGGTGTTAATTATCTATATAAGTATTTATTTAAAATTATATATGTATGTTTATCAGCCATCTGGTTTCCATAACACAAGCGAAAGCTTAGTATGGGATCAGATCGTGCGGTGTGTGAAAATTGTCCTGAAATATTTATTTATTTATTTATTTATTCCTCAAACTATACATTATATACATACTTGTCATAACCACTGTACATTAGCGGTCATTTACTCCATAATACATAATATTAAAATCCATGACAGAACCAGTCCTACAAGGTCATATAATTATATAGGATAACCGTATATTTCATTGAGTACCTAAATCCATACTAATATTATAAATGCGAAAGTAACTCTGTCTGTCTGTCTTGTACTCAATCACGCCTAAACTACTGAACCAATTTGCATGAAATTTGGTATGGAGATATTTTGATACCCGAGAAAGGACATAGGCTACCTTTTATTGCGAAATATGTACCACGGGCGAAGCCGGGGCGGACCGCTAGTAATAAATACTATGACTTATGAAGTTATGAGGTAGGTATAATACTACTAAATCTATATACTAATATTATAAAGTTTGTTTGTTTGTTTGAACGCGCTAATCTCGGGAACTACGGTACTAGTCCGATTTGAAATATCGAAACCCATATCCCCATATCAAAACCCGTATCAACACGAGCGAAGCCGGAACAAGAAGATAGTTATAAAAAAGTTATTGAGGTTGGAACAGTGAAGGGACCACATATTATAACATGACGTAAGTATTTTTGACCTTTGACTAGGGCGCCTTGCATATTTTCGACAAATCGGTCAATGAAATTAAAGCCACGACTAATTTTTCCGAAGTTTCCGGATTACTCACGTAACGTAATCTATACTTCTAAAGGTACTGCTAATATAAACCTTTATATACTACTAGCGGTCCGCCCCGGCTTCGCCCGTGGTACATGTTTATGTTTTCTCTACATAAGAACCATCCTCGTACTTCAAGGAATATAATGAAAAAAGAATTATCGAAATCGGTTCAGCCGTTCTCGAGTTATGCGCTTACCAACACATTTTGCGATTCATTTTTATATATAAGATATATACTATAACTAGCTTTCCGCCCACGGACTCGCCCGCGTTTTCAGAAAAAACCCCGCATAGTTCCCTTTCCCGTGGGATTTCCGGGATAAAACCTATCCTATCTCTCAAGTTGGATCGAACTGCACATGGTGTGCGAATTTTATTATAATCGGTTAAGTGGTTTAGGAGTCCATTGAGGACAAACATTGTGACACGAGATTTAAGTATATATATTAAGATATGCTATATATTATAATATAGTTACCTATGTTCGGTAACTAGGAACATATTATGTAGTTAGACGTTGAGTGACGCTCAACGTTCGGCCTAGTCACTGAATTGAATGTTGTCATTCAATGTATGCGCTAGTCATTCAATCAAATAGCAGATTCAACCAGTTGACGGCGACAGATATACATAGTGCACAATAATGTAGGTATTTAAAGTTTTACACGTTATTACAAATATTTAAGTTACTTTTATCAACCATGTCAGTTTATATGCAAAATGTAAATATTTAATTGCAAAGATAAATAATATTTTATGTACCTATGTCGCGGTGGATGGATTGGTACTTATTAAATAGGTAAACACACACAACACTTCAACATCAACTTTACATGCCTATTTCTAAACTTACGATAAAGAGGAAAGATTTGATTGTTTAAGGTGATTGCAACGATCTGTTCCCAGCCAATATCCCGCTAGATGGCGCTGAATTCTACATTTCTAGTTTATTTGAGTTTTTGCGTAATTGGAATAGTCATCAAACCTAGGAATAGTCATGGCGGTTACTGAATATTATATTTTATTGAAATATGTTATATCATTGCCTTAAAATCCACCCAATTCGGTAAAATTATGCGTTTTAACATCTGTCATTGCATACAGGGTCGTTTACACACACAGACGTATACAAAAATGATAAAGATTTAACTCTAGATGGCGTGAATGTAAAGCGCGTCACACACGGTGAAGATACTACCTATAATATTTTATCTAATCTAGTAATATTTTATATTACAGTATCTTAAGGTATCCGGTATCAGCGTTCTGACCATCATTTTTCTTGTTTCGCTGTAGAACCGCCATCCTGTTACAAATGACCCACAAAGGAGAATGACCACGGGTGGTATCGGTAAAATTTTAGTTGTGCCACGTATTCGTTATATTGTTAATTCCTATTTGTATTTATAATGATCATATGTATCAATATTAAGTCTTAATTAAACCGGATAAATTGAAATAATAGTAAAAGTAAAAGTTTTTCTTTTGAAACATGTATGAACTTTCGCATTAGTAGGAAGTAGGATTGTTATAAAAATAAAAGTTATATTTGTTGGCGTAAACTATTTTATTGTAATTTTGGGAAATAAATAATGTCAAAATTGATTACCTACAATAAAACGCAGTTTTATTTTATTACCTACATTACACTATTGTTTTTTTTTTATCAAAACATGTATTTGAAGTAGCAAATATGATATTATGCTGATCCAAGCATTTTCACTCAAAACTAATATCACTAATGATTTGTAAAAGTAAATTATTTCAAAATACATTTCATAACCAACAAGTAAGAATAATTATTCATACAACAACAAATCAAAAACACTATTTACTATGGAAAAAAAACCAGGAAGGTGAAAAACATATTTACGATTTCGATGCACTCGACTTTTAGTAAAATAATAGGTAAAAATATTATTATGGTTTTGATCACAGACATATCTGTGGTTTTGATATTAGCTACTAGTATCAGAAAGCTGCGTGTTCAATGCACGTCGGGGTCCCACAACTGTGGAGGAAGGAAGGTAGAATACCTCCATCGAATAAGTGAAGTTTCTCGACATACTCGATTTGCCGGCCGGCCTCAATGAAGATTGTCCGAAAGTTGTATATGTGCTCTATAACGAAAAAATTTCGCTAGCGCGATTCAGAGTGAGGTGTCGTACAATATACCTAATGAAGTTTTTCATCTTTTTATTTTACTGCAAATACAAAATAAAAATTAAACAATGGTAATGTAAATTCTAAACAAACTACTACCAAAATACAATTAGAACAAAAATCATTTGACTTGTTTATTTCACCCAGAGGCCAGAGGCGGCTCGTGACAAAATTGTATAGGTGTTCACTTGAAATAAAACAACGAAAATACAATAGCGTTCGGGATGATTTATTACAAAAAAATGAGCACCACATTTTATAAATGTCTATAACACTAAAAATTACAAAGTACAGGCTATTTCAAAACGAATTCAATGACTAGGTATCAATAATTAGTAAATCACCGAATTTGCATTCGCGAGCGTAGGTATCCATAGTGTTTGTCACTGACGGTCACTGACCTCTATAACTTATAGTTATAGAGGTCAGTGGTGTTTGTTGTGTAAACATGTATGTATTTGAGTAGTTAGTAGCATATTATATTCTGAATTTCTGATCCATGCCTATTCACTCAAAACTAATAACACTAATGATTTGTAACAGTAAATTATTTCAATAGGTAGGTATTTGAACATTTCCCAACAAGACGTAAGAATAATTATTCGTAGGTATACAAGATACAATAACAAATCTAATACACTATTTATTATTTTATTATTTACTAGCGGTCCGCCCCGGCTTCGCCCGTGGTACATGTTTACGTTTTCTCTCCATAAGAAGTAATAGCTAGAGAGCTAGCGCAAAGCTACCTGTATGTATTTGACCAGACCTGGATTTTTGTGTGTTGATTCCCCTATACCTACTATACATGAGATGAGGAGTCACTAAGCCCAGAGTGGTGGACGGGGCGCGCGCTTAGGTAAGACAGGTGGAAATTTTTGGCGAACTTTGAAACCATTTGACCACGTCTGCCATTTTGATATTTGAAAATAGATTATTATTACTATCGGAAAATAACAATGGCAGACCATTATCACGCGGATAACATTCTGGCAGACACTTATGAAAGTGCTGAAAAAAATACAATTTTGAAAGTATTTGACCAGATCTGCCATTCATATATTTTATTTATTAGGGTCTTAAAAACTTATTTTCGAAACGGCAGACATTTTCATTGCGTACAGACTTCAGCAGACAACAAAACTTTACAGACTTCAGCAGTCAACAAGACTTAGCTTCTACATGGTCAGATGTATATATGTATTACGTTCCCTGACCTTACATCAATGATTTACTTTATTAATGTTTTTATGGTCATTTACATTTAATTTTGAAAACTATGGAATAAAATTTATAAATTTGATGATACAAAACTAAATATACATTTGTAAAGAATCTCAAATATAAAGTTGTGTTGCAAATAACAAATCATCATTTAAATATTTAGTTTATTTCTTTATTTAAGAAACAATTAACAATAATTACAAAACAACATAAAAAAACACGCATGCATTTATTGAAATGTTCATTCATCATCACTATCGTATGGCGTTGTGTGACTCGTCTTCATAATCCATTGAATCGGATTCTGTAAAAGTAAAACGTAAATTATATAATAAAAGAAATGAGTCATTATAAACTTACCTAGTAAGGCAATGCCTTTGATGTCGCACGATGCCGCGGCCGCGCCGCCAGTGTAGGTACTTCTGCTGCTACATGAAAATATGCTAGGGTTGCAACAAATGGGAAATAAAACAATTGTGATTATTACTATTATGATGTAATCATTTATTCATATTATGTACATTCAAAACAATTGCTATTATTAAATCTGATGTAATTATTTTTTCATAAATATATAATTATTATTAATTACATAATATATTGCACTGTGAAATATTTACGTATCACTTTATTTTTGATGTTCTTAATTGTCTTTTATAAAATTTAAGTGACGCATTCGCATTGGGATCAACAATCCGATAAGAAAAGAATGGATACAACATATACATAGCTTTGATTTCAATTCTACAGATACAAAATATACAATCTATCTAAAATGATACAACGGATGTTTCCTGCGTTTTCTCGTCAAAATACCGAAACAACGTAATTATTGTATAGTAGTTGGGCGTGAAAGTAAAAAAACAAATGAAAAGTGTTTTCCATATGATTATTTATTAAATTTACGCGATTAAGAATAATTTCAACGATACAATTTAGTAACCGAGAATTCAGAGGATTAAAGAAAATACCTGCCTGATCATTTTATCAAACTCTAAAAGAATTATGGTTATTTCGCATCACTCGGTTTATTAGTTTGGTAATAATTATTAAAGGTAGTTACAACCCTAGCCATTGAGTCGAACGGTAGGCAACACAATATCGACTTTGTGCGGGTACATATGGTACATTTCTTCTTGCTGTGAAGCGTAATTATTATTATTAAGATTTTTTAGGCTATTTTGAATCAGCTGTTCTAATTTAATTCTAGAAATTTATTAAAACGTGATTTTTTTAAAAGTATATTATGAGTTTATAAATACCTCAACCAATAGTTATTGTGTCCTATCCTCATTTCTTTATATCTTGGTAGTTAACTAAAGTGTTAAATTTACATAACCTCAACAACAACATTTACACTGCCACTGCACTAAAACTAAACTAACTAGCTCTCTAGCTATAAGAACCATCCTCGTACTTCAAGGGATATAATAAAAAAAGAATTATCGAAATCGGTTCAGCCGTTCTCGAGTTATGCGCTTACCAACACATTTTGCGATTCATTTTTATATATAAGACTAGCGGTCCGCCCCGGCTTCGCCCGTGGTACATGTTTACGTTTTCTCTACATAAGAACCATCCTCGTACTTCAAGGAATATAATAAAAAAAGAATTATCGAAATCGGTTCAGCCGTTCTCGAGTTATGCGCTTACCAACACATTTTGCGATTCATTTATATATATATACTAGCGGTCCGCCCCGGCTTCGCCCGTGGTACATAATATTTACGTTTTCTCTACATAAAAACCATCCTCGTACTTCAAGGAATATAATAAAAAAAGAATGATCGAAATCGGTTCAGCCGTTCTCGAGTTATGCGCTTACCAACACATTTTGCGATTCATTTTTATATATAAGATAAGATTATGTGAAAATAACCAGGAAGGTGAAAAACATATTTACGAAAACATAGTAACATAATATGGCTGTCGCTACAATAATTATATTGTTGGAGTAAAATCCGGAAGGCCACCCCCCGCGCCTTCCTCACCGCGGTGCGGCGCGCCTTTATAACAACGAACGAGCGGCGGAGTCGTCCATTTCGTCTGCTACTCGCGCGCACATTATCGCGGAACCTCTGCCCATTTATTTCTACCGTCATTTTGCTGTTCATTGTCAAATAAATGTATTTCGTTTGATTTGCTTTTAATTTGAACTATTTCCAGTACTTTTTTTATTAAAGTAGGTCGTTTTTATTAGATCAGAAGTGGGATTCGAGGGCTTTATGCCACCGAAACCATTCTGATTATTATTATTTTTTTTTCTTCTTATCTCACGTATTTGGGCAGAGAGTTTCGCGATCATGCCAGCGAACAAAAGGCATAGCACTAGGAGGAGACAACGATCACCGTCTCCTCAAACTACTAATCCTTTGGACGAGATTTTGAAGAGATTACAGGCTCTCGAAGATCGTAGCAGCGCGGAGCCTCAAGCTGTTTCTGCGGACCTGGACCAAGCTGTGGTGCGCCCTATCGAGACGATGGGCGACGCGACGCCGCCGTCCGCGACGTCGGCAGTGCCGTCATCATTACTTGACGGCCACATCGGCGCCACTCCACCTGCACCAACGCCAGTACCAACAGCACCTGCCGCCCCCACTTCTACCCCTGTTACGACGACCACCGAGGCCACTATGCAGAGCGATATGAAATCGGCAGCCGAGAACTTTCTGACAGCGCTGATGTCATTCCCGGTGAGATCAAACCAATATTTTGTTTCTGATTTCGATCCTAGTGTTCATGAGGTCGATACGTGGTGTGACGAGGTCGATAAAGCCTTAAAAATAAATCGTTGGGATGACGCAGAATGTCTCGCGCGGGTAGGAAACTGTTTAAAGGGTGAAGCTCGTACCTGGCTGAGCCGATGGACAAGTACTGTCCGCACGTGGTCCACTTTTAAGTTAGAGTTAAAAGCTTTGTGTCCACGCAATATCGACATCGCGAACATTCTATACGATGTGATGAAAACGGAATCTGATAGATTTTCAACTTATGCAGAATATGCTCGAAGGTCATTGTTAAAATTGCGTATTGTTAAAGGCCTAAATGATACACTTCTAACAGCGATAATTATACGCGGTGTTGTTGACCCACACGTTCGTGCCGCTGCTGCAAACGCAAAATTAACTTCCGAGAACATAGTCGAATTTTTGTCAAATTTTGTTAAGCCGACATTAGCGCCACAATTTAGAAAGCCGAATAACAATGCCGATAATAATGATCGTATTAGTAGAAATCAAAATTCTAATCAGTTTTCTTTGAAACGTAATCATTTCGATTCTAAGTTAATTAAGTGTTATGAATGTAACCAATTCGGTCATACAAAGAGTGAATGTTCGAAAAAACCAAAGTTGACTTTTGATTCTAACATTAAAAAACAGCCTACGTCTGAATCGCCGCTGAGATGCACATTTTGCAAAAAGATAGGGCATACCGAAGACAAATGTTACACGAAAGAAAGGGTTGATAATTCTAGAAATAAAAGTAACGTTAATTTTTGTTCCTAAAATGTGGGTATTACGAAAAATAATGACATAATTAATGGTGTGATTTTAGGTATACCGGTTGATATTTTAATTGATAGTGGTTCATGTGTTTCGTTATTGTCCACAGAATTAGTGAAGTACTCAGGGGAAACCGACGTACCAGGTATTACGGGGACTTGGAGGTAAGGAAGTTTTTTCTAATTATTTTGAAACCTTACCGGTTGAGTTGAATGGTATTACTTTGGAAGTTGATTTCTATATTGTGCAAAAATGTTCACTTAATGTTCCCGTAATAATTGGTACGGACGTTTATTTAAAAGGAGTAGCTTATATTAGGACTTGTGATTCTCAACGCATAGTACACAGTGGCTCAATCGTTTCGGAAGTTAGGCAGGTAGATTTGATGACGTCATTTAATTAAATTAATACCCCCGTTACCGGTGTATGTAAAGAAAAATTAATCAACATACTTGCCAAATATTCAAAAATTTTTTTTTAAGCGGTACAGCGACCACTACTGTTACAGATAGTGAAGTGCAAAGGTCAGGTACGACCGAGCGAGTATAATATTGAAGCTTTAGTTAAATCTCCAAAACCCAAGTAACGTTAAGCATTTTCGTCAATATTTAGTACCTAGGTAAACATTTTAAAATCGTAACTGATTGCAACGCTTTAAAAATGACTTAACAAAAAATGTTTACATGCAGGACTTTGATTTCACTTTAGAATACCACAAAAGGGTACTGTTAGATGAAATCAAGAACGCACATCACTAGTCGCGGCCACGTCCCCTCCCTAATGCTGGCAGATGTCAGTCTATTGCGCGGGAAGAAAGCAGTGTGACGCGACATTCCGTTTGGATATATTAAAAGCTGTTTAATTCATTAAAAGTCTTTATTTAATATCTTATTAGATTCAGAAGTGGTATGTTTCTCACGAGCACAAACGATATATGTGATTTTTGGCATGATTAATTCGTTAACAAAAGTGTGTTGAAGTTTTACTAACCTAACTAATTGGTGACGGAAAACTTACTTGTTGAACTTTAATTTTGCAATAATGGATGCTTTTCACTGTTAAACGCTTAAACTAACTTTGGTGTGGGCTTTTGTTGTGTTTTATGGACAATTGTTGCTTTCTTAATGATAAATCTTATTGTGTGACCTTGCTCGCGGTACACGTGGTGACAAGTTTGAAATATAAAGTTGGTGTGGTATATTGTGCAAGAGACCTTGGTGAGCTCCATCCATATTGTTTTTTTTTCATATTGTCTTAATTCTGTTTGGATTACTAGAACATTAAATAAACAATAACTAGTGAATATTAAAACATTCTAAGTGTGTGGGCTATTATAATAATAAATTTTAATATTTTGAATTTATAGAAGATAATTTAAAAAAACTTAATTTCTATTTTATTTCTTGTGTGCGTTATATATATTGGACAATTACTATAGAATAACATAGAGGTGTATATGTGTGAATCAGAACAATTTAATAAAAACCTAAGTCTAATTAGATTCTTGATATAGAAAAATTTGTTATAAACCTAATTTTAAGTATATTGTAATTAAATAAATAAGAGTAATATGGGTCGCTCCAAGGATAGGAAACGGGCTCATAGTAGCTCAAGTTCTTCATCTTCTTCTTCTGGGGAAGGCGGGAAAAAGCTGAAAAGTAGGATAAGGAAGAAGGAAAGGAGGATCAAGGATTTGAAAGAATTAGTCAGACAGTTAAGAAAGAAGAATATGCCCGCTAGGAGTGGGACACCGCCCATATCTAATTCAAGTACTAGTTTTGATAAGGATATGCGACCTGTTGTGCGTTATGTAGGGCGTAACGACTTTGTACCAGAATTTAACCCCCAAACAACATCAGTATCGATTGAACATTGGATTCGGAACTTAGAGAGCACAGCCAAGATGCATGGGTGGGATGAACGTACCCTAGTATGCAATTGCACCTCAAAATTGAGTGGGTACGCTAAAGCGTGGTATGAACAACAAGCTTCATATGAGATTAATTGGGACGAGTGGAAGGAAAAGTTAATAAAGGCATTTCCTTTCACCAAGAATAAACTTTCTCAGATTAGGGAACTCGTCAATAGGGTGAGGTTGCTAGATGAGGACCCAATTGAATTTTTCTACACAAAGCTGGGTATTGGAATGTCTTGCCATCTGAGTGATGAAGTAATAACTGAAGCTGTCATTGGGACACTTGGTAACAAGCTGTGGGAAGTTGGTGCTAAGTCAGCCGGGTGCCGTGATAGTGGTTCTCTTTTGCAATACTTAGCTAGCATTAATTCTGCAGATTTGGGCAATGACAATGGTCAGCCAAGCACCTCCAGACCTAGTGACCAAAAATTAAATAAAACAACAAAATGTTTTTCATGTGGCAAAATTGGCCATAAGGCTAGCAGGTGCTATAGGAGTACTAAGAAGACAACTCAAATTCAGAACAAAAATAAAACTGACAAAAGATGTTCATTTTGTGATCGGGTTGGTCATGTTGAAGCTGACTGTTTCAAGAAACGAATCCAGAAACATTGCAATTTCTGTGATATTAAGGGCCACACTCTTGATGAATGTAGGAAACGGTCCAGAGCGAGTCCTCAAAACAAACTGGTCCGAAAAGTTCAGACAGTATGCAATGATGTCTCAGACAAAAAGTATTTTAAAACTGTACTGATTAATGGGAACCCTGCTGAAGCTTTTGTTGATTTTGGTAGTTCTTGCAATACTATGAAGCATAGTTTTTGTGAGCAACAAAAATTGGAATGCACAACTAATAATGACATGGTTATAAAGGGTTATGGCGATGCTCTTACTCTACCTCTTGGTTTGACTACAGCTGTGTTGACGGTGGATGGACTTGAGTTGAAGACTAAGTTTTATGTTGTACCAGATCAAGTTCAAGATTTTGATATTTTAGTGGGACAGCCATTTACTGAAGCGGAAAATGTGGTGGTGGTTAAGACTGCTTCTCAACTTAGCGTCTTCAAAAGGGATATGGCTTTGGAACTCGCAGAGCTGTGTGAAGACATTGAAAAGGTGCGCCTCTACCCTTATGTTGATGTTGTGTTAAATCCAGGCTTGAATAAAGTAACAGTCAGAACTGAACCATTGGCTAGGGGTATCATGGATGTGAAGCCCAGTGAACAGAGACTGCCAATGCATGAAAAGGACATACTGAGTGGGGAAGTAGAGAGTGAAGATGGATCAGTCGTTATAAAACTTATAAATAGGACACATGGACAGATTGAACTAAAAAGTGAAGAATGTGTAGCTCGAGCTGAATTAAAGAACATGGTCAAAGAACCAGTGAATGTACCTAAATTGGGTGATCACTTGACTGATGAGGAACAGGAAGCTTTAAACTCACTTCTCAAGCACTATAGCGGGTGTTTTGCCAGCAACGGCATGGAGTTAGGGAACTGTAACATTGAAATGAACATAAAATTGACAGAAAACAAGGTAATTAATTACAAGCCATACCGGATGTCCTTTCATGAGAGAGAAGTGGTAAGAAATATTGTGGCAGAGTTACTTGAAGCTCGTATAGTGGAGAAATCAACTTCGCCTTATGCAAGCCCTGTACTGCTAGTGAAGAAGAGGGATGGGGGCTATCGCATGTGCGTTGACTATCGAGCATTGAACAAAATTACCGAAAAAGAAAGATATCCCCTACCTGTTATTCAAGATCTACTGGACAGACTTGTTGATAAGACAATGTTCTGTTGTTTGGACCTGGCGAATGGCTATCACCAGATTAAAATAGCAGCAGACTCGAGACCTTACACGGGTTTCGTCACACCTGATGGTCATTTTCAATACCGGATGATGAGTTTTGGGCTTTGTAACGCTCCCGCCGTATTTCAGCGGGCCATGAATGAAATACTTGCTCCTGTTATTCATGAGTGTGCGGAGGTGTACATTGATGACGTCATAATTTGGGGTAATGACGTCTCTAGTTGTCTGGACAATCTCAGGAAAGTTTTAGAGTTGATTGATGCTGCTGGTGTCAAATTGAAGCGGAGTAAGTGCTCATTTCTTACCAAAACTGTAGAATATCTTGGACATGAGATTCATGGAGGAGAGATACGACCATCTTCTCACAAAATAACAGCTGTTGCGGACTTCAGGGCTCCCAGTAATGTCCACGAGCTTCGTCAATTCTTAGGGTTGGCGAGCTACTTTCGCAAGTTTATTAAAGGGTTTGCTACAATTGCGAAACCACTTACAATGTTGACCAAGAAGACTGCTGAGTGGAGCTGGGGTACCGAACAGACTGAAGCTATGGAAACATTAAAGAGGGTACTTACTTCTGATCCAGTCCTTGCAATTTATAATCCGAATCGTGAAACACAGATCCATACTGATGCTTCGAAGTTGGGTCTGGGTGGAGTGCTACTACAGCGACAAGAAAATGGCGACTGGAAAGCTGTTGCTTACGCGAGCAGACAGACCACAGCTACTGAGGTACACTACCATAGTTTCGAACTTGAGGCGTTAGCTGTCGTCTTTAGCATTCAAAAATTCAAAGTGTACGTAACGGGCATCAAATTTCGAGTTGTGACAGATTGTTCAGCTCTGCGACTGGCATGGTCAAAAAGAGACTTGTCACCTCGCATAGCGCGTTGGTGGCTTGATCTGCAAGAATATGATTTTGACGTGGAGCATCGACCTGGGACATCTATGGTACACGTGGACGCGCTCAGTCGAAATCCTATTACAATTAAGCATATCGAAGAGAAGGATTTTATTAACGCCTTACAAGATGCTGATGAGGATATTCAGTCAACTATTACGAATTTACACTTGGAGTTAGACGCTAATAAACACAAAAAAGAGGGGTTATCTAAGGACTACAAAATTGTAAACGAATTGTTGTGCCGTATTGTGGATGGTTCTGCTAAGCCTGTTGTGCCTAAAAGCGCGAGATGGCATATAATGAAGACCTATCACGACAACAATGGTCATTTAGGTGTAGAAAAGTGTCTGGAGGCTATTCAAGCCAAATATTGGTTTCCTAAAATGAGGAAAAGTGTAGAGCGGTATGTGTCAAGCTGCATTGGTTGTCAGTTGGCCAAGAAACCGACTGGTAAACAGCCTGGACTCTTACACCCGATTTCAAGAGCTCCTGTGCCTTTCGACACCCTACATGTCGATCATTTAGGGCCGTTTTGTAAAAGTAATGGGAAAACTTATATTTTTGCGCTCATAGATGGGTTTACAAAATTTGTGTGGCTAGAAGCTGTTGCTAGCGCCAATGCAAAAGGAGCTATTACTGCCCTAAATAGGATAAGTCAAGTTTTTGGTTATCCCACAAGAATAGTGAGCGACAGAGGCACGGCTTTCACCGGACGTGAATTTAAAGAGTACTGCAGCGAGTTTGATATAAAACATGTTTTGAATGCCGTGGCAACTCCACGTGCGAATGGGCAGGTTGAGCGCCTAAACCGCACTATTTTGAATTCATTATCCGCTCATATGGGCGAAGAGCAAAAAGGATGGGACAAATATCTGCCTAAAGTACAGCTAGGCATCAACTCGACCGTGAGTCAAGGGACTGGCAAATCGCCTTTGGAGCTATTATGTGGCTTGAGACCCCGTTTAGCCGGGGATATACTGGGAGCGTCATATGCGCCATCAGAGATAGCCCCGAACAGAGAGGAAGCCTCCCGCAAAATTATTGATAACGCCGCACGAATGAAACTGCGGTATGACAAGGGTCGTCGTGCTAGTTTACCAATTGCAGTTGGTAGCTTAGTGATGGTTGAGCGAAAAATTATGCGACCAGGGTTGTCCAGTGGCAAGTTGATCCCTAAATACGCGGGACCATATAAGGTTACTGCAGTTTTGCCTAACGATCGTTACGAAGTCACGTCAGCTGCTAAGGGCAAAAAAGCCTATAAAAACATAGTGGCACGTGACAAACTGAAGTTATGGCGAGCTCGATGTGAGTCGTCATCTGATGATAGCGCTACCTAATGGTGTATTAAATTATTATCAATGAGCAGTTTCGTGTTTTGATTGGTTACTGCGTTGCATATATTGTGCCAATTAAAGTAGTTTGCCTATGGGGCCTTATACATTTGATTTTTATGTAAGAATTATGCCTCCGGGGCCTGTCACTGTCCGCAGTGGTTACCTCCGAGTATCTGATACAATACTTGCCTCTGGGGCCTAGTGTATTTGTTAACACTTGTTTTCGGAGCCTGTTCACACTGAAATAACTTATGTTGCCTGAGGGGCCAAAGCATCATTGTCGTGTTGTACGCTTGCCTTAGGGGCCTTAGCATAGTGAGCCAATGTCTTGTTTGCCGTGAGGGGCCTCAGCATTAACTAATATCCTTTTGCTTGCCTTAAGGGCCTCAGCATTGACAACGACTCGGTTGCTTGCCTCAGGGGCCTTAGCACTATCACCGAAGCCTGCGTTTGCCTCAGGGGCCTCGCAGAGTTGGCTTGCCTCAGGGGCCTTGGCAATATCAATAAATCCTGCATTGCCTTAGGGGCCTCGCAGAGATGGCTTGCCTCAGGGGCCTTAGCAATATCAACGAATCCTGCATTGCCTTAGGGGCCTCGCAGAGATGGCTTGCCTCAAGGGCCTTAGCTGAAGAGCTGCCGAAGCTGTCCGTTCGAGAAGCAAGAATCGTCGTGTCCGCGGGAATGAGTGAGTTCCTGTGGCCGGCCGGGTGAGCTTCCTTCGGGGACCGAAGGGTTGCAGGATGGCCGAGCTGTTAGATGAAATCAAGAACGCACATCACTAGTCGCGGCCACGTCCCCTCCCTAATGCTGGCAGATGTCAGTCTATTGCGCGGGAAGAAAGCAGTGTGACGCGACATTCCGTTTGGATATATTAAAAGCTGTTTAATTCATTAAAAGTCTTTATTTAATATCTTATTAGTACTTATGTCACATGTGGACTACTTAAGTAGGAATCCGATTAACTTGATTCACGCAGTTGATAAACCGCAAAATTGGGCACAAGTAGTCCAGTCAGGTGACGAGTAGACTCTAAATTTGTTAGAAAAATTAAGCAATGGGGAATTAGATAGTAGCCGGTACGTAAAACGTAACGATCTTTTATATTACAAGTATGACATAACGGGTGAGGAAACTCGGTATTTATGTTTTGTTCCAAAGGCATTTCGTTTGAGCTTGTTGCGCGTCTTCCACGACGAACATGAGCACATAGGTATAGACAAAACTATTGATTTGATTCTCAAACATTTTTGGTTTCCGGGAATGCGAAAGTTCGTCACTAAATATATGTCATTGCGTTGTCTGCATTTCACATAAACAAGTAGCAAGAGCACCGTTACAACCGATTTCATCTTGGCATAAGAATCCTGTACCTTTGGATACCGTACATGCGGATGTTCTTGGACCGCTTAGCGAATCTGATGGCTATAAATATGTGCTAATAATGGTAGATGCCTATACAAAATACTGCCTAACGATAGATACGAACTAAAACTACTAGTTGGTTTCTATGGGAAAACTAGTCACGCGGCGGCTGGGTACATGGTATTGTGGCGCGGCGAGTGGACGCCGGATACCTGTGCTGGATTTTTTGAATGTTAGTATGATAAGGAGTATTTTTGTTATTTGTACTGGATGTTGGAATAGACCCGAATAAGGCCTGGTGCGCATGGCATCGGGGTGACCTTTTGGTATTGCACCACTGTTGTGCTACCTAGGCATCTGGGTGACGTTGGCGGACACGCCAACTAGGGACCTGTGTAAGGCCTGTTGTAAGTAGGCATCTGGGTGACGTTGGCGGACGCGCCAACTAGGGACCTGTGTAAGGCCTGTTGTAAGTAGGTATCTGGGTGACATCGGTGGGCCCACCGATTAGGGACCTGTGTAAAGCCTACTGAATAGGTATCTGGGTTGACCTTTGTAGACCAATGTAAAGCCTGGTTGCGCACACATTTAATGGTATTTGGTTACACTGGAACAGATCCGTGTAAAGCCTGTGTATGTAATAGCCACGTGTGCTAGTGTTAATGTTTGTGTAAAGTTTGTTACACGGTTCGGTTTTCCGGTTCAGCTTTCCTCATTTGCATTGGTTTAAGTATTTATTTTTGAATGTCGTTTTTTTTTGTATACTCCAGGTTACGATGCACATCATAACGCTGAAGACTGCGAAGCTGGCCCTTCCACACGAGCTGCAGCTGCCACTGAAGGCAGCGAGGACGCTGCCCCGTCAGGAGAGGCCGTGTTGGAGTAAAATCCGGAAGGCCACCCCCCGCGCCTTCCTCACCGCGGTGCGGCGCGCCTTTATAACAACGAACGAGCGGCGGAGTCGTCCATTTCGTCTGCTACTCGCGCGCACATTATCGCGGAACCTCTGCCCATTTATTTCTACCGTCATTTTGCTGTTCATTGTCAAATAAATGTATTTCGTTTGATTTGCTTTTAATTTGAACTATTTCCAGTACTTTTTTTATTAAAGTAGGTCGTTTTTATTAGAATATTTCAATTTTATCTTTTTATACCTAGTAGAACTGGCCGACGAATAAAAAAAATCGTATTAGAATAAATACAATAAATTACGGAACAAAAAAAGGATTGTAACTGAATTAGGTATGTTTGTTTCTGGGCGCACCGTTTTCGACGACGCGACGCGCGACGTAAGCGTATAGGTATAGGTACCTACTTTGCTAAAACAAACTAATAAAATTGTGTGTCTGTCTGAAAATTCGGAAAAGCATATTTTGCAAGTTTGTAATTACTTTGATAGTTTACCGATTTATAATAATTGTAATTGTAATTGTATAATATATAATTTGCAATGTGGTGAAATTTCATAAAAATCACGGGCCAATTTTTTGTTTTGAATCCCACCGAAAATATAATTGCGTTATTAGAATAATTAATTACTATACCTACCCACGATCAATTATTACAATATAGTCTCAAATGCATACTAGAGAAATATTGCAATTTGATTCAATTAAAATGCATAGCATACAAAAATAAATTCACAACACAAGAAATTCCGCGCGCAAATCATAGCGCGTGTCAATGAAATCAAGAATGTTTTATATCAAGCCGACGCGGACGACGACGCGACGCCGAACAAAAGTACCTACGACGGACGACCACGCTTCGAGTTGCCAAACAACATGAGTAATAAATTGTTTACAAAAAAAACAAGTTTTCCATTTTTCTGTATGAGTAGACAGAACTTCAAAACGCCACCTGCTACGGTTTATATTATGAACGATTGTTATAAAAATAAAAGTTATATTTGTTGGTGTAAACTATTTTATTGATCAATAATTTTGGAATTTAAAATTGTCAACATTGATTACAATAAAACGCAGTTTTATTTTATTACACTATTGTTTTTTTTATCAAAACATGTATTTGAAGTACCTGCTGATCCAAGCATTTTCACTCAAAACTTATATCACTAATGATTTGTAAAAGTAAATTATTTCAATATACATTTCATAACCAACATGTAAGAATAATTATTATTATTCCTACCTACAACAACAAACCTAAAACACTATTTACTATGGGAAAATAACCAGGAAGGTGAAAAACATATTATTATTTACGATTTCGACGCACTCGACTTTTAGTAAAATATAGTAGGGAAACATAATATTATGGTTTTGATTTTTGCTACTAGTATAAGAAAACTGCGTGTTCAAACTACTTGTTTGTCTGTCTGAAAATTCGGAAGTACTTTGGTAGTTTACCGATTTATAATAATATTGTATATATCGTTGTTTAAAAAATATTCAAACACAATAAAATATGATATATGTACTGATTTATCACTGGTTTCAGTGATGAACTGATGAGTCAATTATAGCCACTATACTTTCGTCATACGTGTGTATGATTGATGTGATTTGCAACGTGGTGATATTTCAGAAAAATCACGGGTCAAATTGTCCCACCGAAAATATAACTGCGTTATAAGAATAACTATACCTACGATAAATTATACATAATACAATATAGTCTCAAATGCATACTAGTGAAATATTTTATTTGAATCAATAAAATAAAAAAAATAAATAAAAAATAATAATAATACAAAAATAAATTCACAACACAAGAAAATCCGCGCGCAAATCATAGCGCGTGACAATGAAATCAAGAACTTTCGAGCCGACGCGGACGACGAAGGAGCCTAACAAAAGTACCTACAATCATAGGCGGCTCGTGACAAAATTGTATGGCCGTGTTCACTTGAAATAAAACAACGAAAATAGGTACCTACAATAGCGTTAGCAGTACAAAAAAAATGAGCACCACATTATAAATGTCTATTTATACACTAAAAATTATAGAGTATTTCAAAACGAATTCAATTATTATTTAGCAATAATTAGAAAATCCCCGAATTTGCATTCGTGATCGTATTCATAGTGTTTGTCTACACTAATATTATAAAGAGGAAAACTTTGTTTGTTTGTTTGATTGTAATGAATAGGCTCATAAACTACTGGACATTTTACCAATGTTTGCAAGTTTGTGGTTACTTTGATAGTTTACCGATTTATAATAATTGTATACTTATATCATTGTTTAAAAATATTCAAACACAATATGATATAGGTACTGATTTATCACTGGTTTCAGTGATGAACTGATGAGTCAATGTTAGCCACAATACTAATCACTTTCGTCATACATGTGTATGAACTATGATTGATGTGATTTGCAATGTGGTGAAATTTCATAAAAATCACGGGCCAATTTTTTGTTTTGAATCCCACCGAAAATACATATATTACTAATTGCGTTATTAGAATAATTAATTACTATACCCACGATCAATTATTACAATTTACAATATAGTCTCAAATGCATACTAGAGAAACATTGCAATTTGAATCAATTAAAATGCATAGCATACAAAAATAAATTCACAACACAAGAAATTCCGCGCGCAAATCATAGCGCGTGTCAATGAAATCAAGAATGTAATTTTATATCAAGCCGACGAGCGACGACGCCGAACTAAAGTACCTACAGTACCATTTACCTTCAGTGTACAATACAGTTTACAGACCTACGACGGACGAACAATAATGAGTAATAAATAAAAAAAACATAGTTTCTAAGGTCATTAGTTTTATTTTATTTTATTGTTATTTTCTTTGAACGATTGGAAATGAAATTACTCAATTTTTACACAGAACTTTGATTTATTAGAATTATGCTCATTATGCATAAGATAACGAACGCGAATGCACGACATCTAGCGCGTCAATGTCTAAACATCGCCTTTCGTTTAGACATTGACGCGCTAGATCTGTAATAAGTATATAGTCTATGCGCTAGATGTCGTGCTTTATGTCGTGTTTCGCTTGGCAAAAGTCACGCACACTACTGTAGAAGTGTCAAATTTTTCCGGTATTTTACTGTTGTTTTTCTAAGTAAATATTGTAAATTATTGATTAAAAAGGTCGAACGCGCACACATTTCATTATAGAGAAGTGATAAAATGATTAGTTTTAAAGAAATAGTGTCTGTGTTAAGTGTTTAGAGGTAATCAAAAATGTATGGAGGGACGGTCGGAACATCAACCTTAAAATGAAGACTTCGAAACTACTTTACTTAATGATCTAAGAAACTACTGGACCAATTTGAAAAATTCTTTCAGAGCAGAATACCTACTACATTATTCCGAGACATACCTACATAGTTAACTAAGTATGTTTAATTGTTTGGGCTATATATTTTTTTATTTGTTTTTCATTCCAGGTCAACCTAGGCGGAGCCGGGATGAACGGCTAATGTAAAACTAACATAGCATAAAATATGTGAAGTTTCAATGCACTAATCTCTGCAGGCGCTATAGGTCCTATGTACCTACTTGATGCCTCAGTGCTATATAGGCGCTATATAATATTTATATGTACCACAAGCGAAGTCGGGGCGCATGTATTACATGTAAATCGATCGATATTTCTTAACGCCCCGTTTAACCCAATGACCTAGCTTTTAACCACGCGGCGACAATCGACAAAATTATTCCATTACTTAATTAATTTTTAATTCCATTGAGTGTAGAACGTTCTTTATGTGGTAAGAGAAGAAATGTGTGTATCAAAAAATAATAAAATAAAATATTACATATTTAGTATTTACAATTAAGTAAGTGTAGGTACCTACTACCTAGTAAGAATACGTAGGTACTGCAGTTTTTCCATATGCTTAAAAATATCTGCATAACTAATATATTAAAATAAGATATTTATTTTAATATTCCAGTAGGTAAATACATATTTT
Source organism: Colias philodice (assembly GCF_061535455.1). Taxonomy (NCBI): domain Eukaryota; kingdom Metazoa; phylum Arthropoda; class Insecta; order Lepidoptera; family Pieridae; genus Colias; species Colias philodice. The sequence goes on from NC_143112.1 coordinate 5,733,696, forward strand.
AATATACAAAATACATTTAATAAGTACTAATAAATTATAAATAACGTAAATAATAAACAGCTGACATACAAAACTTGGCCTAACAAGATTCGAATTAGGAACAACAATCGCAAAGCTTTCCCAATTAATTAGGTGAAAATTAATATTCAGATGAGAAGTAAATATGTGGAAGCGTTAAGGAATTCTAATTTTATTCGCATCTTTACACTCTATTGATCAAGTTTAGTCGATTCCATTATAATATTATGCGCATACATTTAGCGTATTGTCACACACTACACTTGGCGTATCAAATTTTTATATTTACGAGCTTCAACGAATAAAACTGCATTATTTTATACCTTTACTAATAGACCATAAAACCTTACTATTTACTTGATAATTATCACTGTACATAGTTAAATAAAAAACTTTATTTACCTTGCTTTGAAATATAAACACAGGTTGGACAGTCAATAATCAATATTATGATTGTTTATTGAATACTTTTTACGAGCACACTCAAAGGAAAACACATAAATACGATACGAATTTATTCCCGTGTCATATTCGGCATGTTTTCAATACAAACACTAGAATAACACATTACTAACGAAGAAATCGATAAGCGAGCAGAAAGCGACAACCTTCACCTACGAATTCAAACACCGCACTGATAAAAAAAATTCAATATGGCCGATGGCGACAAGACCAGTGTTGCCACGACAGCGACATGAAGGACCATGCTGGACGATGGTGGACATGTCACATCGTAGACGGAGAATCCAATTGGTTTCTCTGTCTACACGTGTCACATGGATCAAGGATATTGTAATACCCCATCTACGCGATGCGTTACATTTGCACAAGTTGCTTGTGAAAGCAAGGCAAACGATTTAGGAACGGTATGTTGGGCGAACAACTTTGAAAGTATATAAATATTTAACAAAAATTTAAATAATCGTATTATTTAAATTTTTGTTAAATATTTAAATTAAATTACTCACTTTATTTTCATCTTATTCAGTGAAGAAAAATATGAAATTTCGTAGTTACAATCTCTTGTTTATTATTCAAAACCATATATGTAATTTATTAACATAATTGAATATAAATTTACAATAATTGTATTGCTTTTACAAGTAGAGAAATCTATGAATTAAAATAACTAGTGGAATGTTAAACGGGAAAATATTGTTTTGTTATTTACTTTGGATTATATCAGATTTCTAAAAATCGTCTTTGATTTTAATATTGAACAAAAAATTCAAATTTTTCACAGTTGGTACTTCGTCTTGCACCTGAAATGTGCCTGAAACTATATAAAAAAAAGACGGGAAGCACTCCGGGAGTGCCGGCAGAAGTGAAAACTTGATTATTAACGTTGACCATGTTTGATATTTTGGAATGGTATCCGTCTTACGCTTTTTCGATCAGGTCACGTGTCATGACGCGAGTTTAAGATTTTATATCCATAATCCATTACAGAAAAAGTGCTCAACGCCGCTAAAGAACATACTTATACTAAAGTTTTTTGGAAGCTCGTCTAAAAGACATATCTTCTTGCCATTTTAAAAGTTTTTTCACAATAACGTCATACCTGTGTGTCATACAGTGTTCCCAACCGTACGATAATTATCGTACAAACACGATAATTTGGTGCCTACGTACGATGTACGATAGCATGTTATTATCGTACGCTGATTTTACGATAATTTTTATCAGGCAAAATTCGAGAATTTATATTATTTCACCCATACAAATATGAAATTTTGACGTGTTTCATATCGAACTTTCATGGGAACAGTGAAATTTTGTCAGATTGAATTTTAAACTTGGCGCGTTTATTGAACATAAAGTGGAAATGGAATCGGTTCAGGTCTGTAGTCTGTACCACGCGTAAAACCAAAGAGTATAATGAATATTAAGGCACGTACAACGTTTGGGTTTCAGTGTCCCGTTGATTTGACAGCGGTAGTTAAACAAAGATTAACTATAGAGAACTTGCATACTTATCAATATTACAATTTATATGATTTATTTATTTATAATTGACTTTATTCTAAAAAGTACGATAATTTCGAACCAAAAACGCCTAATGTACGATAATTTTACGCCCCTGGTACGATAATCAGCTCACTTCAGGTTGCTAACACTGGTGTCATACGTCACTTGTCAATGCATAAAACTGATTAGCGCGGTTTTTGTATTTTCAGTTTGTATTTTTCTTGTTATATTGAATTCTGATAGTATTTAATCGTAGATTGTTCTCAATAATGGCAGAAAAACTCGAAGATCTAAATTTACCGCTCACAGTAGTTACACGAATCGTCAAAGAGGCTTTGCCTGAAGGAGTATCTATATCAAAAGAGGCGCGAACGGGTTTGGCCAAAGCTGCTTCTGTTTTTGTGCTCTATGTGACTTCAGCGGCTACTAATATTGTTAAGAACCATAAAAGGAAAGCTTTAACCGGCCAGGATGTATTAGAAGCGATGGCTGACATAGAATTTGATAGATTCATGGAGCCTCTAAGAGATGCCTTAGAACAATACAAGATTACGGCTTTCGCCAAAAAAACTGCTGCTGGCAAGAAGAAGGACGAAGAAGATGTAGAAATGGTTGAAGACGATGAATAATAAAACGTTTTAGTTTTAAATCTCGACATGATGAGTGCCTTTGTGATATTATGAATTGTATTTTGTAAGTTAAACATGGTTAATATTTTGTACATTATCTGTTTAGTTTTAATTAATAACCTTGTCTTCTCTAATTCTTTGTATATAAATTCATATAACTTAATTTTATTTGTCTAAATAAGTTCAAACTCAAGTTTATAATTTTTTTATTTGCTGCCCATGTAATTATCATATAAAAGTGAAGTCCCATGTCCCTATGTGGGGTAAGGGGCAGATGCATTATGCATACATCTGTTTCACTGATCAATTTTCTTTGGGGACAAGTATGCGATCAACCTTCTGTGTCCTGCCAGACCGAGACATTTTTTCTTAGTCTCCACCAGGAATCGAACCCACTACCTCTCGGTTCTATGCTCACACATCAACAACTGTACAAAGTAGGCGGTCAATTATGATATGGTTCCTAGTTATTTTAGCAGGATATAAACACAACATAATATGTGCTCTATGCATGCTAAAAGCTATAGAAGCTTAGTAAATATTTAAATTACAAATTTATCAAATTCAACAAAAAAATAGCAATATTGTGCTCAAAGCATATTTTTATATGTATTAAATTGGTAGGAAAGTCAAAACACTCATTGAATATTTAAAATAAATTACTTGAGCGCTGGGCTTGATCTACAATCAATATGGAAGCCAAACATTTAGTTTTTAGATTGTTTGTGTTGTGGGCTAAGCTCAAAAAGTATTACATATTTTATATTATACGAGCTGTTGTTTGAGCATTGTACAAATATTTTATTTTAAACATTTATTACTTATCCTACTACTATTATAAAGGAAGTTTGTATGTATGGATGTTTGTTACTCTTTCACATAAAAACTACTGAAAGACATAACGTGTAAAGTACAATAAGACATATTTTATCAAAATTGGTTCATCCATTTATTGGATAAAAATGGCAATAAAAGTTGTCAAATATACAGTAGCACCTCTATAAGTCGAATATCAAGGGAGACGCCAAAAAATTCGAGTTATAGAGTTTTCAACTTATGGAGAATTTCGACTTAGGCGGATTTTGATTCGACATAAAGAGTTTGAGTTTTATTCTTACAAATTTTGAGTTAGAGAGGTAAAGTACATTAAAATTCAACTTGCAGAGGTGACAAACATGTTTTTATTGATTACAAATCAACATTATTTCAAATCAGTTTAAAATAAAAAATATGGCATTAAATAAAGTCAGTATATTTTTTTTTGCTTTAGATAATTTGGTTGTCCTCTAGCATTGTCTAATCTTTAAAGAGCAGAAAATTCTTCTTCTTCTGATGGATAAATTTATTATCGTATACTCCCAAAAATTTTTCTAAGAAACAATAGTGTACTTGCACTGTCGGCAAGTTGTTAAAGTCGGTAAATTATTTTTGTTCGAACAATAGAGATAATAAATTTCAAATGATCAAGTTATAAATGTTGTAAAATAAAACGTCGCTATGTTCGAGATACAGAGGTCAAGTTTAATTTTTCGAGTTATAGAGTGAAAATATGTACCAAAATGGCTTGAAGGGACTCGGTGATAATTTCGACTAACAGAGGGTCAAGATTTCAAGTAACGGAGGTTTTCGGGTTTGAAGGGAAGGGAACAACACATTTTTTCGAGATTTGGAGGTTTTTGACTTATCGAGGTTCGACTTAACGAGGTGCTACTGTACTTAAGTGGCATATCAAATGAAAGGGCATGACCTGACGTGAGAAGTATAATGAGGCATAGGTATTTTATCAAAATCGGTTCATCCATTTATTATATAGAGGGGTAAAAGTGGGAATGAAAAAAACGAATGCTGTCTGTTATACCCAAGTGATATATCAAATGAAAAAAGACGACCTGTCAGAAACAACAAGTCAAATTATATCAAAATCGGTTCATCAATTTATTTGATATAGGGGTTAAAGTGGGAATAAATAAATAAATTTTATCAAATATACTCAAGTGACGTGAGTGACAAGTGAGTGACGAAAGACATGACGTGTAAAGTACAATAAGACATAATATTTTATCAAAATTGGTTCATCCATTTATTGGATATAATATGTAGGTATAAAAGTGGGAATAAAAGTTGTCGAATATACCCAAGTGGCATATCAAATGAAAGGGCATGACCTGACGTGAGAAGTATAATGAGGCATATTTAATCAAAATCGGTTCATCCAATAATTATATGTAGGGCAAAAGTGGGAATGAGAAAAACGAATGCTGTCTGTTATACCATGTTATACATACGTAGTATATTATTATTAGTCTGTGGTTATACCCAAGTGATATATCAAATGAAAAAAGACGACCTGTCAGAAACAATTAAGTAGTCCAATTTTATCAAAATCGGTTCATCCATTTATTTGATATTATAGGGGTAAAAGTGGGAATAAATAAATAAATTTTATCAAATATACTCAAGTGACTTATCTAATGAAATACATGACGTGTAAAGTACAATAAGACATATTTTATCAAAATTGGTTCATCCATTTATTGGATATAGGTATAAAAGTGGGAATAAAAGTTATCAAATAATATACCCAAGTGGCATATCAAATGAAAGGGCATGACCTGACGTGAGAAGTATAATGAGGCATATTTAATCAAAATCGGTTCATCCATTTATTGATTTATAGCGGTAAAAGTGGGAATGAATAATCGGATGTGGTCAAATAATATAATCGAGCGGCATATCAAATGACGTGTGAATTACAATTAGTCATGTTTTATCAAAATCGGTCAATCTGTTTATTACATATAGGCACCTTAGGGGTGATAGTGGGGATAAATAATCCAAATGGAGTACCAAATGAAAGGATACATGTACATATATAGGTATGATTAGACATGGTTTAGATCAAAATCGGTTCTGCCATTTACTAGGGGTGATAGGGAAAAGTTGAAAGTCTGTGAAAGTAGAAGGAATATGGGAGCGGGAGAATAACCACATCCTGGAAATTTTGAACTCTTCTGTACCTAACTTTTATAGCTCAGTTTAATAATAAATTTTACTAACAGTTCTTTTGTGTTATTATTTATTTTATTTCTTAACTTTATAATAATGTGTAAGTACTTATAATTTAGTTGTATATGATAGTACGTGTTTCAAGACGTGTTTACTCAATAATTGTGTGTTAAGTAGTAACTACTATGCAGTCACTATTCCACGCGGACGAAGTCGCGGGCACGTGTCCCTTCGTCCAGCATACTCACCATGGAATCCTGATATTTCATGAATGTCAAAAAACTGTTCTGAAATAGTGCTAAATAGTGCCCAAAGGAAAAAAATAGTGCTCTTGTACTTGCGAAGTTATAGCCATAGTTCGATGAGTATGCTGGACGAAGGTTTCGCCCAGCATACTCACCTCCGTCCGGAGAATCTGTATACGCTTCAAACATAATTCATACTTCAAAAAATAGTTCCCAAATAGTGCCAAACGGTGCCCAAAAAGAAAAAACAGTGCTCGAATAACTTCGGAGTTACAGGCTTCCGGCTTCGTTCAGTGAGTATGCTGGGCGTAGGTTCTACGCCCAGCATACTCACCTCAGTGCGCGAATATCGAACGAGCTATAGGAACAATTTACGTCTCAAAAAATTGTGCTTGAAATAGTGCCCAATATCAGTCCAATTTTTGCTTGACTTTTGACCTAGAAAACCATTAAATTTGATTGTAAACTTCTACATACATTACATTGAGTACAGTCGAATACAATATTATTAACTTTCTTTCTAACAATTTTTGTCTTGTGTAAATTATTTGTTTTGTTATATTGTCTATGTAAGGGAGTATTTACTTTAGAATCGCAATATTATTAATTACACATTATTTTAATAATACTTTATAATAATATGATTAAGCCTTCGCGCGTCGCATGGGACCCCGGTAGCTAGGAACAATGATTTTATATATTTGTCTAGATCACGGCGCTTGAAGGATTAAGATATCAAATGAAGTAAATCATGCATGAAAAATAAAGTTGCTGTTATTAATGCTTACATTACAACTGACAAAATTATTCAAAATAATCATTTTCCGGATCAAGGACGGTACCACAACGTTTACGGAATTGACCTGTATTCCTCATGTGATAAAGTTCAATATAGTGTGGCAGTAATGGATGCACGTACGGTCAATAGGTATGGGGCTTACGACGCGCGGCGCCCGCGACGCTAAACATTTTTTTATATGTATATTATATACAATATTAAAACTACAATTTTTTCTATTTACATTGATTATATTATGAATGTTAACAAAAGCTGTGAACTAGTTAACTAGAATTCTGATTACTTTGGCCCTTTAAATAGTAATAAATAACGTAAGTAATTAAAAATGTTTTTTATTGCTAAACCTTTCATTGATGAAACTATTGGAAAGAGTTTTAAAAATTTGTATAACTATGTCACAGTACTAGTTTTGACTGGTTATAAGTTTTGCCTGCAACATATATACAAAAAGAAACTGTATAATTTCCTTTTTACAATTTTTCAAGATATTAATTTTATTGGCTGCAAATGACTGTTTTTATTCAGACAAACACACAATGCAATGAAGTAATAGACTTCATTTACGCTTAAAGTTTCATTCATTTATTATTATTTATAAAATATATAATAATGCATTTAATCGAAAGTTTTTGACATGTGAGAAAATACCATAATTATTTCCAACTAGCTTTCCGCCTGCGGCTTCGCCCGCGTTTTCAAAAAAAAACCCGCATAGTTCCCGTTCCCGTGGGATTTCCGGGATAAAACCTAGCCTATGTCACTCAGAAATGATGTAGCTTTCCAACAGTGAAAGAATTTTTCAAATCTGCCAAGTAGTTTCGGAGCCTATTCAATTCATACAAACAAACAAACAAACAAAAAATCAAACCTTTCCTCTTTATAATATTTGTATAGATGTATAGATAACATGAAGTCTACAATTAGAAAGTTTAATATTTTTGTCCAAAAACATGTGTCGACGACTGTACCCCATTTTACGTTAGTATGTAGAAGTTTACATTAAAATTTAATGGTTTTCTAAGTCAAAAGTCAAGCAAAAATTGGACTGATATTGGGCACTATTTCAAGTACAATTTTTTGAGACGTAAATTATACCTATAGCTCGTTCGATATTCGCGCAGTGAGGTGAGTATGCTGGGCGTAGAACCTACGCCCAGCATACTCACTGAACGAAGCCTATAACTCCGAAGTTATTCGAGCACTGTTTTTTCTTTTTGGGCACCGTTTGGCACTATTTGGGAACTATTTTTTGAAGTATGAATTATGTTTGAAGCGTATACAGATTCTCCGGACGGAGGTGAGTATGCTGGGCGAAACCTTCGTCCAGCATACTCATCGAACTATGGCTATAACTTCGCAAGTACAAGAGCACTATTTTTTTCCTTTGGGCACTATTTAGCACTATTTCAGAACAGTTTTTTGACATTCATGAAATATCAGGATTCCATGGTGAGTTGTGGTGAGTATGCTGGACGAAGGGACACGCGGGCACAGCTAGTTTAAAATAAATTACTTGAGCGCTGGGCTTGATCTACAATCAATATGGAAGCAAAAAATTTAGTTTTTAGATTGTTTGTGTTGTTTTTTGGGCTAAGCTCAAAAAGTATTACATTATTAGTCTGTGGTATTACATATTTTATATTATACTAGCTTTCCGCCTGCGGCTTCGCCCGCGTTTTCAAAAAAAAACCCGCATAGTTCCCGTTCCCGTGGGATTTCCGGGATAAAACCTAGCCTATGTCACTCAGAAATGATGTAGCTTTCCAACAGTGAAAGAATTTTTCAAATCTGCCAAGTAGTTTCGGAGCCTATTCAATTCATACAAACAAACAAACAAACAAAAAATCAAACCTTTCCTCTTTATAATATTTGTATAGACGAGCTGTTGTTTGAGCATTGAACAAATATTTTATTTTAAACATTTATTACTTATCCTACTACTATTATAAAGGCGAAAGTTTGTATGTATGGATTAGACTACTGAATGGATTTGAATGAAACTTTACATGGGATAGGTTTTATCCTGGAAATCCCACGGGACTGGGAACTATGCGCGTTTTTCTTTAAAAACGCGGGTGAAGCCGCGGTTGGAAAGCTAGTAAATTATAATCTATAGGTAGTTACATTACATATTATAATAAAATTAGGTCAAGTGTATGAAGCTGCTGCAATACTGCTGATGAGCAGTATTATCACGCGACGTCCGAGCAGGCCGAAAAGCGCTGTTCACTCATAGCAGCGCCCGAGTGCTCTATGTATCCGCTCGAATCCACGTAAATCTATACTAATATTAAAAAACTAAACTGTTTGAACGCGCTAATCTCGGGAACTACTGGTCCGATTTGAAAAATTCTTTCGTTGTTAGATAGCCCATTTATCGAGGAAGGCTATAGGTTATAATATATCATCACGCTAAGACCAACAGGAGCGGAGCAATAATATTGTTTGTTTGTTTGAATGCGCTAATCTCAGGAACTACTGGTCCGATTTGAACAATTTTTTCAGTGTTAGATAGCCCATTTATCGAGGCAGGCTATAGGCTATATATCATTACGCTCAGACCAACAGGAGTGGATCTAACTGAAACCAGTTTTTTTTTTCCTTTTTAGTTTCTGTTGTACAACCACAGTCTTTAACACATCTTGATTCTTGACTACGGCAACACAGGATGCATATGAATTTCCAAAATAAATCCTTCGGTTTGAAGTTTTCTTTAGGTTAGGTTATAATATATCATCACGCTAAGACCGACAGGAGCGGAGCAATAATATTGTTTGTTTGTTTGAATGCGCTAATCTCAGGAACTACTGGTCCGATTTGAACAATTATTTCAGTGTTAGATAGCCCATTTATCGAGGCAGGCTATAGGCTATATATCATTACGCTCAGACCAACAGGAGTGGATCTAACTGAAACCAGTTTTTTTTTTCCTTTTTAGTTTCTTTTGTACAAACTACAACCACAGTCTTTAACACATCTTGATTCTTGACTACGGCAACACAGGACGCATATGAATTTCCAAAATAAATCCTTCGGTTTGAAGTTTTCTTTCAGTTGTAATAAGTATATTTTTTTCAATATTCTTGTGTATTTTTTATCACGTATAATAATTGTATTGTGTAAAATAATTTTTTGTACTCTATAGCATTGTGGTGCATGTCTGTAAGTCCACATGTTCTATAATTAAATAAATAAATTAAATAATACTGGCTCATCAAGGGCTCATCACACATGCGAATACCGCGACAGAAGCCGGGCCTCGGAAATAAAATTAATTAGGTAAGTATAAGGGAAAAAAATGAAACAAAATATAATTTAATACTTTTATTTGTCTGGAATAAAATTTTCAATATAATCTTGGATATTAACATTTAATCTTTCTGCTTATTCTACATATTCTAACCATTATGTACAAGACAAATCCATCTACTTTCATAACGAAAATAAATATATTGTTTTATTATACCTAAATTATTTGTTTCTGAGAACTTTGAAATACTAAACTAACGTAAATTGTCTTTGCTTTGTACCAGCTTTGGAGAGATTACATTTTGTAAATAGATCTGTCAGTAAATGAGACTAGCATGCTATCATCATAATATCTAATTAATAATTGTTTTATTTACTAAATAAATATCCCGAATAAATCGATGAATGCTGTTTTCTTTGGTAAAGAATCACTATTTTTCTCTAGATTGAATAATAGCAAGCAGTCTTTCTACAAAACATTATAATTTATATTCTCTGATTCCTGTCATAAAATAACTAATGCATTAAGTAACTTATCCATCGATGATAGCTTTCAAACATACTTTAATATGAAAATGGGTACATAGGTCGTTTGTAATGTGCCAACCTACAATGTTTTAAAAGACAGGTTTTAAAGTTACTTAGCTTTGAGGTGTAAATTAATGAATTATTTAGAGTTACCAGTGTACCTACCATTTTTTAAATAGGTACGCACCACAGGTACGCACGAAGCGTCAATTTATGCTGTGGCATGCGGTAGGAACACCGAATCATTGAAAACAATCGTTGCTGAGTTTTTGTATTCGTCGCATTATGGAATAACTATGAGAACATAATTTCTAATGAATCTATAGCGTATTTATGGCCTATATTTTTTCTCTAGATGTATTGTTTTTTTGAAGTGGTGTGTTGAGAGTAAAACTGCAAGGTCGCGTCGCGTCACGTCGGTCGCGAAAGAAGTTTCACTTCTGACACGTGTGCTCGACACACACGCTCTTTTATATTTTCACAGCCGGAATATATAAGGGCGGTGTTGCAGTTTTGTAAGTATCTAAATATCTATAAATTAGACAAAAAGGTGAACGAGTGTTGCAGCACTATACAAAATGATCTCTGAATTTTACATTTTACTGACAGACCCATATCTTAAATTACTTTGCCGATTAGAAGCAAAATGTTTGCGTAATTTCATTGATGCATTGTATGCAATCTAATGCCACACTTTATAATAAAGAAGTTTAAAAATATCTCATCAATTTCCACTTTCCTAAGAGTTACACAAATAACTTTAAACCTACGGAAATTTATGTCACTATTGTACTCTTATTAAAGATTGGTGTTCATTGTCTTACATCTAATAATTTCGAAACCTACGACTATTAAAACTTTTAAATCGAAAAAACTATATCTAATTATCGATATAAGGGAATTTATTTTAATACAGCCAATATTCAGTCCACTTGCCATAAGTGAATTTTGGCAATTTTGGAAGTGGGAAGCTTAGAAAATTCAAACTTGATAAATAGTAGACAAGTACAGGTTTTGAAAGAAAAATTAGCACCAGCCTAGGTACTACACTGAGTCTATGGCTATGCTTAGTCTATGAAATTAAAAGTGCTACATTTACTCAATAATCGTAATATTGCAAGCATTGTAAGAATACGTACGTACTTTGCAAAGAAAAATATGTATTGAATGAAATAACTATATTACTGAACAGAAAATTAAAATATTTCTTATGATGCGAAATCATATATTTCGGCAAATGAAGACATCAATAAAAATGCAAAAAAGATGGTATTTAATTATGATGATTTCAAATATCAAACTGAATAACTAATGAGTCTTAAAAGCAAGTTGAAGAGTGCAAGTAAAGTAAATAAAAAACCAAAAAGTGAAAATTAAAAGTTTATTACAGGTGTAAATTAACTGGTTTAAAGCATTACATTGTTTCGTTTTAACAGAAATATCGAGACCACATTTATTTTAGGGCCGATTTTTTAATGCTTGGATAAAACTTATTCGTCGAATAATGTATAAAAATACCATTCTAAAAACGTATTCTTATTGCCCGTATGTGACAGTTTACGTGACATTTTAATATTATCGTGTAATACTTTATTGGACAGATAAGTTTTATCCAAGCATTGAAAAATCGGCCCTTAATTTTATAATTAATCTGTGGTGTTTGCAAAAAATAAAGAAAAAATCGCTCGATAGTGCTGTGTAGAATACAACCACAGTGAGAATCTCACAAAACATCGCAATATGTCGTAGGATGAATTAAATATATTTTATTTTACTTAAAAATAATCATTTTTATAAGATTTCAAATGAAAAACGTTATTTTTGAAATACCGTTATTTAACAGTTACAAATATGTACCGTTATATTTTTGTAACTGAACGTTATTCGATGTGAAAATAACAGTTGTAAAACAAAAATCACAATTTGTTGTTATTTTTATCTACATACTTGTCTATGAATTTGTGCTAGTAATTTTAATAAAAAAAATCATAATGATATTTTTTATATTAAATTCATCCCACGGCATAAAAGCAAAAATTACATGCAAATTAAAAAATAGACACGACACATAAATAAATTAACAGTCCATTTTCGAGCAAGCGCTCTCATGAGGTTACATTAAAAAAAATTAAATACAATAACTAAACTACGTCTATAATACAATTGACTATATCTAATTGGAATTTTATATATTTACAAAATAAGCGAACAATTATAATTTCTCCGTTACTATAAACTATATTTATAATATAACGATAATGTTGTCTTTTCCATACATTTGTTAGCGTTATTTATGATTAATCACATAATTAATAAATATATTTTTAAAATGCCATCCATTGCATGTGTATCTAATTTAAAATCACAGTAACGTTATGCAAAAATAACAGTTATAACCGTTACGTTATTTCACGTGATATTTTTATAGCGACACGCTATTAATTCGATATTGGGTATTTTTAAACGATTTTGTATGCACACTGTTTATATATAATTTTGTTAATCGTGTTATAATACAAATCTTTAACTAACTATATACCAGGCGATATATTATCACAGTATACAGATACAAACAGTAGAGAAACTTCATACAAAACGTCTGAAATGGCTCATGCACACAAGCAAACGTGTTTACGAGAATCATAAGGGTATTCTTATATCTGTAAATTGTCATAATCCCTTACGATTCTGGTAAACACGCTTGCTTGTGTGCGTGAACCATTTCGAACGTTTTATATGAAGTTTCCCTACTGGTTGTATCTGTATACTGTGATATTTTTTTTAATTATACTTGACGTCTACGGCAACACTTAAATTCATCGAGAAAAAAACTATTTTCTATATTATTGCTTTTACATCCATGGAATGGAAAGGGCAGTGCTATGAAGATACAATCGAGATTTTAAATAATAAAGACTAATTAATCGTCTTAAAAAGTCGATAAATTTGTGCTTCCGACGGGAATCAAACTCGCACGCTTCTAATTTTTAATAATTCAGTTTATTTTATTACGTCGAATAACTTAAGCATACGCTAAGTATTGCAATGTTAATTGAATATAATTTCATTTATTGCTTCAAACAAAATGCTATTTTTATTTGACTTTTACCTTTAAAAGATACATTTTTTACTACATAAAAAAATCGCAAAACTATTGCATATCTATAAACACTAAACGTCATTCAAAATTGCTCGTAATTTAAATAAAATTTTTGTAAATTCTGTATGTATGTATAATGTATCTATGGAATTAGTAAGACGCTTCGTGTCCGGCTAAAATATATAGATCGTTCCCGTCTTCGCCCGACAGTGTGTTGTTTTGCAGCGTGTGCGATTCCAAAACGACGACCCTGTGAAATAAATTATTATTATATTAAAAACTCTACTAAGTAAAACTCATTATTTTTCTAAATCTGTATATTTTTTTATATTCATTCATTCATTCATCGATCTTTCACTTTACGAAATATCTGGAAAATAGACAACATTATGGAGAAAACATTTACTTTACCACTCCGTTTTATAAGTACATGTGTAATTTCTCCAGTTTTCGCTCACTCACTCATCATTCATCAATCAAATACCATTTAAAACTTTTTTTTACATAACTATATAAAACTAGCTGCGCTCCGCGGTTTTACCCGCGTGACTCCGCTCCTGTTGGTCTTAGCGAGATTATATATAGCCTATAGCCTTCTCAATAAATGGGCTATCTAACACTGAAAGAACTTTTCAAATCGGACCAGTAGTTCCTGAGATTAGCGCGTTCAAACAAACAAACTCTTCAGCTTTATTATATAAGTATGGATTCATTCACTCATTCAATAAATTCAAACATTGTCATGCAATTTTATTATTAATGGCTTGATTTCAACAAATTTGACTAATCTTAACTTTATAAATGGCTTTCACTTACTCACTCACTCATCTTACACATGTCAGTTTCACATTGTTTTCTACAAATAATATACAGTTTTTTGTGCTAAGTGTTTAGTGTATCACTAGTTTTCCTATTCAATCTTTCACTCAATCACTCACTCATTCACTCATCTTATACATGTCCCTCAAATTAATTTTTGCATTTTTTTCTATTAAGAACGTTTTTTATACTTGTGTATAATAAATTAAAACTCACTTATCCCTCCCCAAAAGGCGATACGCCCTAGATCTATCGACGATCTCCTGTGTGACGTCAGCGTGACGTAACGACCGGCCCTGCATGCCGTGACGGTGGAACGCTAACACTGAGTCCGCGAGACACACTGCAAAATAATCATGTATTAGTTTTAGTTTAAAACAAATTGGTTGTCTGTTAAGTCGGTTTACTGACGATAGTTGAACGTGACAACGTCCGATTGTGCTTCTTTGTCGCTCGTTCCGAGCTCTCGCTTGCACTTCAAGCCTGGAACGCCTCAGAGCGAGGTAACGCCGCATGAGTCATGTTTTTTGACGTGACAACGTCTTATAATTCGATAGAGCCGGCTGCACGCACGAAAAAACATGACTCATGCGGCGTTACCTCGCTCTGAGGCGTTCCATGTAAGGCTTGAAGTGCAAGCGAGAGCGCGGAACGAGCGACAAAGAAGCACAATCGGACGTTGTCACGTTCAACTATCGTCAGTAAACCGACTTAACAGACAACCAATTTGTTTTTAGTTAGATTTAGTAAAAAAAGAGCGTGTGTACCGAACACACGTGTCAGAAGTGAAACTTCTTTGGTAATATGCAAAGATATTTACATTTTTTAAAGAATAGAAAAAATTCGATCACGAGGCGGGAATCGAACCCGCTTCTTCCGCCTTCTTTCAATTTTGTAATTTTAGCAAACAAAATCTCAAATTCAAGATACAAAAACACCAAAATCGTCGCTTCACTCCATGACGTGGCGGTATTGCCATGATGCGACCTTGAAATTTTACTCTCAACTCGCCTAAAGAAGTTTCACGTCAATATATTTAGTGTAGAATTTAGTTGACTAGTTACAACACATAAAATGTAATTTTGAATATTAATTTGTAAAAATTTTGCACAGCCCTGACGTCATAATTTACAAGCTACATAAATAAAATGTCGTTACTTTTTTCAAAGTTCAAAGGCGTTTCCTTACTGTAGGAAATAATATTGTAATACTGTGCCAATAGTCCCAAAATTTCTTCCAATTTTTTTTTGGTGGGTAGTTACCAAAAAGAACGATTTTCTTTATTAATTTTTTATCTACTCACATATACTATCAATCTGGAAGTCGAACGTGATACGCTGCGGCAGTTTGCCTCGCCGTCGTTCATCGCCGCGCCGAGAATCGAACGCGGGCAATACCGGGATAATATCTACCACGTTCTCGTGACATACTAGTACCTGGAAGGGCAAAAATATCATTTTGAAAAGAGGCAATTAAATTAAAGGCAGTTAAAATAAAGGCAAAAACAAATCACTCACGAACTTTTTATTTATGTATTGTGAAATACGTATAGAAATCAAGACAGTTGAACCAAAATTGTGTAAGTATATGTATTGTTAGACGTAACTTTTGATTTAATATTTTTGTGGATGAATAGTTGTCAATGTAGTTGTCATTATTGCTG
Source organism: Colias philodice (assembly GCF_061535455.1). Lineage (NCBI taxonomy): Eukaryota > Metazoa > Arthropoda > Insecta > Lepidoptera > Pieridae > Colias > Colias philodice. The sequence continues at coordinate 5,749,720 of NC_143112.1, forward strand.
TTGAATACTATAAAAAGCCGCGTTCCTTTGTCTCGTGGCGCATTCGTACGCCTGGGGGGGGGGGGGCTTGTTTATACGACGTTCGACCCAACTACCCTCACTTTGCTAATAGTCGTTGACTAGCTGCGATTTGTTATAAACTACCTACATCAATTAGGTAGCTGTGTAGAATCGCAGTACATTCTTATTATACCCATTCAAACTAATATTTAACCCGGCCTCGCGTGTAATTTCTTATAGTATATAATATATATTTATGATAAATTGCAGCCTGTTTAAGACCATCTGGAAATATGAAAAACAAAATAAAACTATCATTAAAATCGGTTCATCTGAGTTAAACTAATACAATATCAAACATCAACAAAGTTTTTATTTTTAATCACTATTCTCTATAAAAACATGAAAAACATAAAAAAATCCACTTATTATACGGTAAAAAACAATAAAAATCAACAAACCGCATCCTTATTCAGCTGATGCACTGCCCGTAAAGTGTGGAGCCTCTCGGGCCTCGGGACCACCGTGTTGGAGCCCCCGGGCCTTGCCTCTAGTTCATCAGAATGGAACCATGTTGCCCCTACACGTATTTATACAATAATTATAGATATACATATGTTAGTAACGTATTAAATCAAGAATATTAGGGTATATTCGTAGTACGCTACATTAGATCCGATTCGAAGGATCGCCAAATCCCCCATATAAGATATTTATATCAATAAAATTTGATATAGGAATAAAATACTAAGCTCCCAGGTCTCACCTCTACCATGTTGCTCCTTAACGTTTTTAAAACAGAATTATTTTAAATATGTAGATATTCATACAAATCCTGCTCGAAGGACCACTAAATGTAAGACAATTTGGTAGCTAGCTATATGTATACAGTTATATTGAAGCCCCCGGCCTCGCCTACAACTCGTCCGTGTGGAACCAAGTTGCCCCTACACGTTTTTTATAATATTATTTTCTATATACATGGTTGCAAATGTATTATATATTCGTAACAATATTATATATTCGTAAGTCGATACTTTCGATCCGGCTCGAAGGATCAAAAAATAAATGAGCTCCTAAGATAGTTATGTACATTTTAATGACACAGGTATAAAAATTAAGGCCCGAGCCTCGCGTCTAACTTGTCAGGGTGGAACTATATAGCCTCTTAATGTATTATAACAAAAATTTTAGATAAACATAGGTTACTTGTGTAGATCCGGCTCGAAGGACCACAAAATGAACAAGTCTTTAATTCAAACCAACTATTACCCGTGTCTTCGTCCGCGTGGTCGAAGGAATTTCTCATTTGAATTGAATGAACCAAGAAAACGCCCCGTTACGACGTGAAACAAGGACACTTACGCGTTTATTATATTAGCAGTTAAAATCCGGCTTGAAGGACCACTAAATGTTCATATATTTGATAGTCCTTCGAGTCGGATCCTATCAATACTAATATTACAAACGAAAATTATTTTGTCAAAACCTGTCGTACTTATAGCATTTTGTAAGTAAATTCTATCCTTACTTAGATAACTTACCAGAGTTTATATTAATCAAGTTGAGCCGCATGGGTTTCCTCGTGACTCCGACACAAAGTAAAGGATATTCCAATTCTGGTGTGATGATCAACTCGAACGCGAGTAACGGCGATGGTAGCACGCATTCTATGTTCTGTGGAATATTATTTATAATTATCTTCTTCTTATATATAAAAATGAATCGCAAAATGTGTTGGTAAGCGCATAACTCGAGAACGGCTGAACCGATTTCGATAATTCTTTTTTTATTATATTCCTTGAAGTACGAGGATGGTTCTTATGTAGAGAAAACGTAAACATGTACCACGGGCGAAGCCGGGGCGGACCGCTAGTAAATAATAAATAAATATTCAGGACAATTTTCACACACGGCACGATCTGATCCCATACTAAGCTTTATCTTGTGTTATGGTAACCAGATGGCTGATAAACATACGTATACATATATAATTTTAAATAAATACTTGCATAGATAATTTACACCCAGACACAGAGCAAACATCTATGTTCATCGCACAAATATTTGCCCCGGGTGGGAATCGAACCCACGACTTCTAGCTTGGAAGGCAGGGCCACTATCAACCAAGCCAACCGGTCAGTCAATTATGTATTATAAGTAAAGAATTAAGTACATTATTTATCACTACATAGGCTTCCCGTTGTCTCTTTGAATGTTTAAATCTTAAACAATATGAGCGCACTTTTGCAGACTGTACTTTATTTCAAGCAAAGGGGAATCCCCAGTTTCCATAAAAAAGAATGCGTGAGTAGTACAAATGTAAAAGTAGCATTTTAACTTAATTTAATCCATACTTAAATTAAATTAATACTTAAATTTTGAAACTTTTTTTTATAAAATATAGATTATAACCAAGTAAAATAAGTAAATTAAACGCAATCATACTTGGTGTATTGCATTGTTTTTTGCATTCAAATGCAAAATAGAAAAAAATCGATCACGAGGTTGGATTTTTTAAAAAAGTGTTTGTCCTCATAATTTTCGACTATGTGAACCGATTTCAACCATTCTTTTTTTATTCGCAACCTAATTCAAACCATTTTTCATTAATTTATCTATCCCTTTACCTTGAGCAGCATAAACTTCCTTAGCGGATCGTACCACTGCATGAGAAAGAGTCCTGCGGGAGTTGCCCCACAAAGGTACTTGTACCCATTGTACGGATTGCGTACTACCGCACACGATGTGCAACCTGAAGGGGGATAAATGCGTAAATATAGGGCAAGTATTAAAAATGGCAAATGTTGAAATAAAATAAAGGAGGACGCGTCAAATTGGGCCTGAAACTTGGGTTAAGACCAATACACACGAAATAAAACTTGATGAGACTGTACAAAAACCCGGTTGATTATTTTTTTATATATATTTTTCCCGTGATGTATGATCTATTATAAAAACAATATCTCATGTGTATTGGTCCAACTCAAGTATTCAGGCCCAACTTCCATAGTAAAATGCCCATTCTCCTTTTATTGCATAGTTTGTGCGTGTATATGTGTATATGTGTGTATGTAAGTCTATTTTATTTCATAGTTTATGTATGAGTGTGTGTGCATGTAAGTCTGTTTTATTTCGTTGTTTGTGCGTGTGTGTGTGTATATGTGTGCATGTAAGTCTATTTTATTTCGTAGTTTATGTTTGTGTGTGTGCATGTAAGTCTATTTTATTTCGTAGTTTATGCATGTGTGCGTGTGTGTATACTTACCTCGCGTATCCGGCAACCGAGCAGACGGTGCAAAACGTCGGGGCAACAAGCGCGGCGGTAACACTCTTAGTGACCGCCCCCCTCCCGCCCGACCGCTACCCGCTAGAGATAGTAACTCGTGACGGTATAGCGATGGGGTTTTACCTGAAATATCGATAGGAAAAAAATGTCAGAAGTCGACATTGCTATTGTCAAAACTAAACAAAATTAGTCACTACGTTTAAATTTCTGAGGTAACAAATCCCAAAAAATACAGTCAAATGGATAACCTCCTCCTTTTTTAAAGTCAGTTGAAACTTTACAATAGTACCAATAGGTAAAAGCCGATAATTTTTTGAAATTATGGTTAAAAAAATAATTACTTTGGCATAGAAAACAAAAAAAAATCTACAACAACCAACAACTATTGGTCAAGAAGTCCATGTACAGATTTTAGTAGAGCATTTACTAAACCTTGAAAATGTATTTTGAAAGATATCCTTAAAATGTATCGACGGATCACTACATCGTTTGTACGCGACGTATTTACAAAATCATGTGAAAAGTTATTAAAATTCGCGAGTATATTAACAAAAAAATTTAATTCTCACAGGAGTTCCCCAAGGATCTCATTTGGGGCCGTTGTTTTTAATTTTATTTGTAAATAATCTATCTTACAAATTTTGAATGGTATTTTAAAATGAATAGAGACGAATTTTTACTATAGTAGTAGATTCAATGAGTGTAGGATACGGTAATATTACAAAATGAATTGCAACATGTCGATAAGTGATAATCGAAAAATGGAAACATATTGAATCAATCTAAATGTATTTGCATAAAGTTGAACAAAAATCAACTCGAGGCAGTATTGGGAAGGTCTATACAACCCACAACCTTGAGTTGGGTAGTTGTTATAGTGAATAGGTTATTTATTTTTAAAGACATTTTAATCATATAGTCATTTATAACTCACCGGATAAAGACATCAGAACATCTTTTATAACGTGCATCCATATAGTTCGTCGTGGACAAAGCTGGTCCATCGCAGTTTCGTGCAACTCGTTTAGATTCAGTGTGTATATACCTTCTTCGGCACCTGTTGGGATGAGTATTTGATGTTAGTCGATGTAATATTATGTACTAGGTTTCCGCCCGCGACTTCGCCCGCGCAGTCAAAGAAAAACCCGCATAAACTCCCGTTCCCGTAGGATTTCCGGGATTGCGTCATTTTCCGGGATAAAAAGTAGCCTATGTCCTTTCTCGGGTATCAAAATATCTCCATACCAAATTTCATGAAAATTGGTTCGAGTAACAGACAGACAGACAGAGTTACTTTCGCATTTATAATATTAGTATGGATGTAGTCAATGTTATGGGCAAAATAGACTAGATAGTTCAATGTGAAAAGAGAACATATAAATGTACCTATGGAAAGAAAAAATCAACCAAACTTTAAATATAAAATTACATAATTCTGGATGCATGTATGATAATTAAATTTAGCATAGCAGAAGGAGACTTACCAATAAGAATATGCTGATCCCTTGTATCCGGGTGAATCCAGGACGCCGTACAATTTATTCTTAAAGGACAACCATTGAACACCTGGGGAGAATATAAAACATACAGACCGAAAGAACAAGAATTTCCAAGTGAATTTTTCTTCAATTCACCTTTTTGAAATGATAATCGAATTAATTAAACTTGGAATATCATTATTGCTATTGGTGTAATTTTTATTATATTATATATAAGTGATATAAAAGTTGATGGAAATTATTTAAGCTGAGTGAATACGTAATTTTTTGATTTGGTGAGAATAGAGCATACATATATTCTTAGCGAAAAAAGTTAAAGTTTAAGTATAGTTAGGGCCGATTTTTCAATGCTTGGATAAAACTTATCCGTCCAATAAAGTATTACACGATAATATTAAAATGTCACGTAAACTGTCAAATACGGACAATTAGAATACGTTTTTAAAATGGTAGTTTTATACATTATTCGACGAATAAGTTTTATCCAAGCATTGAAAAATCGGCCCAGTCTTTTTTAATAAATAAATGTTTGAGATTACGAAAAATTCTATAAAGTTGGTAATAAATTGTCTCCATACCTTAGAGAAACAAGCCCCCATGTGAACTTTAGGCGTTGGCGGTAGACCGTTAGGCGCCGGTCGGACGGGGCTCCTGGCCCGTCTGCCCCTCGCCCTACGGGGCGGGACGGGGGGCGTTGTTGTGCCTATAATAGATAAATAATTTGGAAAATCCAAAAGTGCACGCCTCATAATTTTTTTTTAATTATTATTTTTGTTTATTTAATAACAATTAAACCACATCGAATCAGACCCTGAAAAATGAAAGGGTTCTATTCCTGAGCATACTCAAGCGTAAGAGAAAAAAAGACTCGATTAGTAAAGTATTTCGGTCGCTATCGTGTTAACAAGAAAAAGGATCCGCACATACAAGACAGAACTTTTTTAAACTGTTTTTTAACTAGTTTAAATAACAAAAATGACATCAAAAATATCATGAACGTTAAAAATAGTGTTTTTTCTTAATATGTGTGTGTATGTATTATCTTACAAGTGCAATGTATGATACATAAAGACATTTTAAGTTTGAAAAATCAGATGTTTTGCGCGAAGTGACAGTAGTACCCACCTCAACGCTTCGCTTATGAGGCGTGCAATAATACATAAATACATAAACCTATATTATTGTAGCATAACAGGTAATTTTGAAATGGTATAGAAGTGACATAATGGGCCACTCCTCGCGATTAATTTTACAAATTGTACAAAGAAATATATCCTTTCAGTTCTTTTTTGTCTTTCAGACCATCTAATTTCATAGTAAGCAAAGTTTGTAGCCTTGATGAAAGTAAAATTCAAAGTCCAGTTTAGAAGTAAGAGTCCAGAGTAAGAAGAAAAAAATATACTATGCTAGTAGAATTATCTATAACTTAATTATAATTACAAATATATAAAAATGAATCGCAAAATGTGTTGGTAAGCGCATAACTCGAGAACGGCTGAACCGATTTCGATAATTCTTTTTTTATTATATTCCTTGAAGTACGAGGATGGTTCTTATGTAGAGAAAACGTAAACATGTACCACGGGCGAAGCCGGGGCGGACCGCTTGTTACAAATAAAACAATTTGGTATTTATTTGTTTGTTTGGATGTTCGCGCTTACATCAGGAACTACGGGTCAGATTAGAAAAAATATTTCAATGTTAGATAGCCTATTTATCGAGGAGGGCTATAGGCGCATCATTGTAGTAGTAGCAGCTAGTAAATATAATAAAGCTGAACAGTTTATTTATTTGTTTGCTTGATCGCCTTAATATCAGAAACTACGGTTCCGATTTGATAAATTAAAGATTCTGATTTGAGAAAAAGGCTTTTTATCATCACGCTAAGACCAATAGGAGTGGAACCATGCGGTTCAAACCACGGGGAGCAACTAATTACAAATGATTCGTTAAGAACGCGATTATTAAACACAAACATATTTAATATTTACCACATAAAAATAAACACGATGGTAACATAAACACTAAACAGTCCTCTTCGCCATTTAAAACTTAAATAACCATTTGACGTATTGGAAAATAAAATTTACGGTGATCACGATTATTTCTATTATTAAATATCATTGAATTAGAAAAACAATGTAACGGTGATCAGATTATTATTTATATGCCTTTCAAATGAATGCTATATAAATAGGCTTTAGTAGAATAAAAGACTACATAATATACATAAGAGTCAAAGAAATTTCAGCAGAAAATTTTGTGAAAAATGAAATTCTTAGTTATTTTACTGTTCGCTTTCACAGCGTTGTTGGCAGTTGCTAACGCTAAAAGTAAGATATATTTTATATTACTAGCTTTCCCCCGCGGCTTCGTCCGCTCTGTAGAAAATTTAACAAATTCTATACTAAAACCCTTCTCAAGAATCAGTCTATCAATTAATAACTCAGGCCCCGGAACCACAGACACAATAGAAAATCTATTGTGTCGTGGACCGATCGGGCCGCTTGGGGCTGAATGGGTTAAAAAAAATTGGTTGTCTGTAAAGTCGGTTTACTAACGATAGTTGAACGTGACAACGTCCGATTGTGCTTCTTTGTCGCTCGTTCCGCGCTCTCACTTGCACTTCAAGCCTTACATGGAACGCCTCAGAGCGAGGTAACGCCGCATGAGTCATGTTTTTTCGTGCGTGCAGCCGGCTTTATCGAATTATAAGACGTTGTCACGTCAAAAAACCTCATCAAACTCCGTTTACCAGTTTTAGACTGCTACGAATGTAAAAATTTATTAATTGAAGCCTTTTTTTGTTTCTCAATTCCACTGTTTTTTTTGAACTTGTTACTCAGAACTTTTGTTGGGTGATTTGAACATTTTTTTTAAGTCGTTGCTTGACTTAAGACCACCCTTTTCAATTTTTAGTTTCCCCAAAATATATAATTTGTACAATTTTCAAACTTTCGCCATAAAGATTTATTTATTAAAAAAAAATGTTGTGACAAGTTGAAGTACCATATTCCATTAAAATTTGGTTTAATTCTGCCAAGTTTTAGGTGATTTTTAATATCTTTACTTTTAAAGAATTTTATATATTTTGCAGTTAAATACCCCTACTGCGGCTCCGACCTCGAATGCGACATAAAGTGCAAGTCCGTGTGCAGGCCGGATAAAATCAAGGGCACGTGCAGCATTGTTGATGCCTTCAACACGAGCATATGTACATGCGGCGTATACTACATACCAGATATATAATATGTACAATACATGTTGAATAAATATAACCATATACATATATGAAAATGAGACGTTTGTTATATTCATTTAGGGCCGATTTTTCAATGCTTGGTTAAAATCCGTCCAATAAAGTATTACACGATAATATTAAAATGTCAATTGTCACGTAAACTGTCAGAATACGTTTTAAAATGGTAGTTTTATACATTATTCGACGAATAAGTTTTAACCAAGGTTTGAAAAATCAGCCCTTAATAAATTACACCTATTTATACTAATATTATAAAGCTGACGAGTTTGTTTGTTTGAACGCACTAATCTCAGCAACTAATAGTCCGATATGAAACATTCTTTCGATGTTAGATAGCCCATTTATCGAGGTAGGCCATAGGCTATATATCATCACGCTAAGACCAACAGGAGCGGAGCAATGCGATGAAACCGCGGGACACAGCTAGTAAATTATATGGGGAATGAACTGGTATTTTTATACAGGATACCTACTCGGTACCTTAGCAAAGATGCCAGTCTCGAACCGTTCATTGGTATATCATTACAGTCGATATGAATAAACGAATTTGAATTAATTGAACGTATCACTAAACAAAGACGCTTTCGCTGTCTATACGTCCCTACCTATTTTTAAATCTTCAAAACTAGGCAACAGATTTTGATGCTTCTGAAGTGAAACTTCTTTAGGCGCGTTGAGAGTAAAATTTCAAGGTTGCATGATAAGCAATACTGACTTATCAAGGAGTACGGTGATGATTTTGGTATCTTAGCATCTTGCCCAAGAAGTTTCACGTGCGTGGCACACACGCTCTTTTTTTAATAGAAAATTGTAAAGTTTTAGACAGCGCGGGCGGAAAGGTAGTAGATGATAAGTACAAATGAGGTACAAGGTCTATACACTTATAACTTGAAGAACTAATTCTAGTTAAGGTTTATTAAGCTATTGCATAGCTTCTTTCGCGGGCTTTGAGCGCAGCGACCGAATGTAAAAATTCCGTAATGAAAAAACCTAACGCCCCCCACTCCAACCGGCACAGCGATGCGATGTTATGCAATAAGCTTTACCGCGGCAGTCCTCGAGTGCCACACGTTTTTTTTCCAGGTTTTGTCTCCGCTTGTATTATAATATAATAAGTCTTAAAAATTTGAAACTTTACAAAAAAAAAATTCACATTCAGGCGCAGCCAGGGCGAGCAACGAGATTTACGCTTGATAATAACAGCTAAACTTTTTCTCATACAAAAAAAAAAGGGTTGCACTCTGGGAGTGCCCGCAGAAGTGAAAACTTGATTATTAACGTTGAGCATGTTTGATATCCATCCGTCTTACGCTTTTTCGATCAGGCCACGCGTGTCCTGACGCGAGTTTAAGATTTTATACCCATTACAGAAAAAGTGCTCAACGCCGCTAAAGAAGTTTTCACTTCAAAAAAAAACACTAAAATGTGGTGACTATCAGGGGTAGTTTAGATAAATATGTCAATTATATCCTTAGGAATGGTTGACATCAATCTTCTTAAACTTAATTAAAATACTATAAATATAGAATAACAAAAACATCATCATCATCATGTAAAGAGAAACAATGGTTTAGGCCATAATCCACCACTCTGGCCAAGTGCAGCATGAAATTTGACACAGAGTTTTTGAATAGGGTGGTTATAGATTTAGTTTTTAGTAATTAAAATTTGTTAAGTTTTAGACAAAGCGGGCGAAGTCGCGCGCGGAATGCTTTATTGCACACACAAAAAAAAAATAGAGATTTATACCATAACATATATCCTTTGCTATGTGTAAGATAGACAATGAAACAAACACTTTTTTACATTTATGTAATAACTAGGTGTCCGCCCTTGGATTTCCGGGATTGCGTCATTTTCCCGGAATAAAAAGTAATGTCCTTTCTCGGGTATCAAAAAATCTCCATAACAAATTTTATGAAAATTGGTTCAGTAGTTTAGGCGTGATTGAGTAACAGACAGACAGACAGAGTTACTTTCGCATTTATAATATTAGTATGGATGAAAAACAGAGCGTGTGTGCCCAGCACACGTGTCGGAAGTTAAACTTCTTTGGCAAGATTCTAAGATACCAAAAACGTCGCCGTACTGGATGACGTGACGGTACCATGAGACGACCTTTCAAGTCTCATTAGATTATTATCTACGATATTAGGTTATCAACTATTATACCTATATTACAACTAGTTGCATAGCTCGCCGTTTTACCCGCATTGCTCCGCTCCTCTTGGCCTTAGCGTGATGATATAATATATTATATAGCCTACCTAGCCTTTTTCGATAAATGGGCATCTAACACCGAAATAATTTTTCAAGTCGGAAAAGTGGTTCCTGAGATAAATGAGTCAAACAAACTCTTCAGCTTTCTAATATTATGAATTAGGTAATTAATTTATTAGTGAATAGTCTAGATGATAGCATTTTTTATATCATATACCTAAATGTAAACCTTTGTACTATTTTAATTAAATTCTATTTATGGCCGATTTTTCAATGCTTGGATAAAACTTATCCGTCCAATAAAGTATTACACGATAATATTAGTATGTCACGTAAACTGTCAAATACGGGCAATTAGAATACGTTTTTAAACTGGTAGTTTTCTACATTATTCGACGAATAAGTTTTATCCAAGCATTGAAAAATCGGCCCTTAATCTACGCTCGCAAAAATAACAGAAAACTCTCAATTCTCAACTATTTAATATTTTTTTCTATATTTGTTTACGTATTGATATATACAAATTTAGATTATTTTAGACAGGTGTATCGAATCGACATATCGATCGAATGAAGAGCGTTAAATATTTTTATTTTTCTTGCGCATTATAAATCTTTATGGTCGTAAATTTCAAAGACAGCCGTGTGATTATAAATTAATAAAATGCTATATATAGTAATAGGATGTTAATATATTCAGCACAGAAGAATCTGAAAGACTCAAAATGAAGCAACAAATAATTATTTTCCTCTTCGCTACAATGTTACTGGCCGTGTATTGTGACCCAGGTTTTTAATTTTATTATTTTATTAATTAGTATTAATATTTTTTATATTAGGGTATACAAGTTTTTATTTATTACACTTTACTTTGCTAGTATACATATTTCTATTATTACTTAAAACTAAAACTTATAGCTAGACTAGCACAGAGGGCGGATTTATCACTAAAGAGTGATCTCTTCCAGGCAAGTTTTTATCTTAAAGTGGGGTATTTTTCTTATTGAACTGACTTATTAAATTGTACCACATTTAACCATACGGGAGACCATCAGCTATCAAATAAAAAAAGAAACATCAAAATCGGTTCACACAGTGAAAAGTTCTGAATTAAGCGTAGCAGGTTCTCAATTCAATTGTATTTTTGCCGACTTGTATTTGTTTTAGTTCTGGCAATTTGAAAGTAGTCTAGTTTTCTAGTTAATAATAACTAGCTGTGCTCCGCAGTTTCACCCGCATTGCTCCGCTCCTGTTGGTCTTAGCGTGATGATATATAGCCTATAGCCTTCCTCGATAAATGGCCTATCTAACACCGAAAAAATTTTTCAAATGGGACCAGTTCTTGAGATTAGCGCGATCAAACAAACAAACAAACTCTTCAGCTTTATAATATTAGTATAAATTTTATTAAATTCTGAGAAAAAGTATGAGCCGTCACCAAACGCCTGGCAGATGTGAAACAGCATACACACTAGTGCAAATAAACGACGCATGCCGTCGCTACGCCTAAAATCGGTTTTACGTGAGGCAAAACTGCCTAAAAAATTGGTTGTCTGTAAAGTCGGTTTACTGACGATAGTTGAACGTGACAACGTCCGATTGTGCTTCTTTGTCGCTCGTGCCGCGCTCTCGCTTGCACTTCAAGCCTTACACGGAACGCCTCAGAGCGAGGTAACGCCGCATGAGTCATGTTTTTTCGTGCGTGCAGCTGGTTCTATCGAATTATAAGACGTTGTCACGTCAAAATGTCCTATAATCCGTCAGTCCTCGGATCACAGACACAATAGAAAATCTATTGTGTCTCGGCCCGATCGGGCCGCTCGGTGGTCAATGGGTTAAAGTGGTCAATGGGTTAAAATGGTCAATTCTCTCTTTACAGCAGATGTGTCAAACTATTACCCCCCCTGTATAACCGACGCCGAGTGCGATTGGAAGTGCAAAGAGGTCTGCGACCCTTCCAGGATCAAGGGCCATTGCCAGCAGAGCACTTATTGGAATCAGAAATATTGTGTTTGCGAAATAACCGTAAACATATAGAGATTGTGTTTACGCAATTATAAGGAAAAAGGTGTAGACAGGTTACCAACACAACATCCGATCTTCAAAACGCACACTAACGCACACACGATTAGACGTCAAAGTGAGATGGCATAATTCAACTATCGCGAGCGAAAGAGACAGCAGAAGTAAATTGTGGCTAATTGGCCTCCTATCTGCACTTTTTATTTATAATATCATTGAGCACAGCATGAAATGTTAAAACAATAAAAATTTAATATGATGTACCTACGATTCGTTTTTATTTAAGACCACCTGCCCCGTAAAAGACAGGTTATCTATATTTTATTTTATTTATTTATACTCTTTATTGTGCTGCCAAAATACATAAAATACAAACAAAACTTATTCTAAAAGAAAAACAGCACAGAAGGCGGCCTTATCACTTAAGAGTGATCTCTTCCAGGCAACCAACTGGTATAAGGATAAATAATAAACTAGAAATAGGAGGTAGGTAGGTAGAAAGTATACATATTTTTTATTGGAAAAATTATAAAATTTTGCACAATTTTAACACTTTCTGCCTTGTATTTCATTTAACTGACAGACAAGTTCGATATAACATACCCAGAAGTTGCGAAACCTAAATCATATATCAAAAAAACTACTGCACGGATTTGGATGAAATTTTACAGGAATATAGTTTAGGTATATATCAGAATAACAAATGAGATATAGAAATATAAAAATACTATAGAAATACTAGATTTTTTCGTTCGTCCAGGGATAAAACCGCGCGGTATAGCTAGTTATCTATAAAGAAAGTCGTGTTAGTTACTCCACTTATAACTCAAGAACGGCTGAACCGATTTAGCTGAAAATTGGCAGGGAGGTAGTTTAGAGCCAGGAGAAGGACATAGCTAAATATGTACCACGGGCGAAGCCGGGGCGGATCACTAGTATATAAGTAAAAAAAGAACTTACCCTCTCCCTCCACCTTCGCTTTATCCCTCTGACTATCCGAGAGGCTCCTCTGCCGTTGACTCTTAACTTGCTCGTCAGAAAGCTCCAATTTCGCAGCATCCTCATCCACCATCTTGAAAATCTCATCGACCGACGACGTTTTTCTCTTACTACCCTCCATATCGCATTGACAGAATTGATTCAAATCGATTCCTGCCGTCACTGAATCGGAATTGTGCCGGTTGTGTCGTTTCCGATGTTCGTATTTATCGTCCATGTCCAGACTCATATCGATTTTCCTGCACAGCTCTTCATCTGTCCCCCCGTTTTCTAGATGCCCCGAATCGGAAATCTGCAACCGATTCGCGATTTGCAACGCGCGGAAATTCGACACGGAAATCTTTTGTTTCTTGCACGATTCGCAGTATATTATACCCGAGTCTCGATTCTGATTCGAACAGTGTCTGTAATAGCTTAGTATATCTCCGTTTGAATTACACGCATCGCAGGAACACTTTGGTGCTACGGATCTTTGTAAGTCACTTAAAGTGTTGACATCTTTAGATTCTGGTTTGGGACAGAGCCCACATTCGCAATTCGCGTTTCTATTTTGAGGGGAATTAGCCACTGTATCAGATTCCTGTTGATCGACATACATAATGTCACTATCGCCCATTTTCCTACATAAGGGATCGTCTATAGAAACACTGGACGCCCCCATGGGAGTTTGGAAGCTGGTCAGACTCTGGTATACATTCGTCGTTGAATTATTTAAATAGTTCTGCTTTAATTGTATACATTGCGATAAATGGTGGTCGTGAATAGAAAGGCCAGTGTTGCCAGCTTGTTGTATCGCGGCCGTGTCCGCTGTGAGCGGGAGTGTTGCCCTGTGAATGGTAGAAGATGGTAGTTTATGGTAGTTCTTGGTATATTTTGGGAGAAAGGCTGGGGTTGATGCAGTGCTGTTAGCGTTTAAAGCCGGGGTAGTGTTAAACACTGTATCAGGCATTTTCATTAGTCAAATAACAAGTGGTGCAGGACACGAAGTGATAGTCGAAAGATATATGTTTTCTTTATATAAAGTCGGTTCAAATTTACGATATGGTTAATTTAACTACTAACTCTAATTACGTAAATTTTAATCAAAATTGTAAACAAATACATGCGTGATAAATGCACAGTTGCTACACATATAAACCATATACGACTAAATATTAAAAAAATCGCAAAGTAAAATAAATCTTAATAAAATCCGTTCGAAAAAAACCATTATGCAAAAAGCATCTATAAATATAACAAGATATTCCAATACATCTTTATTTCAATATGCATTGCTACAAACCCTATCATATAACGACAGATTTCTCCTATTACAATTTGTCAGCTATCGAATTATAAAAATCTCATCTTTCCCTGACCTGACTTTTACAATATATAATATGTTTATTCAATGAATCTTCTTTATTTATTATTTTTAACTGCCCTGACTCATTAAACTGACAATTTTTTTTAATGTAAAAAAACCAACTACCCTCAAACACGTATAAAACCAACAACCCATAAAATCTGTCGATATATGACCGCAAAACCACAACTAACCCACCAACATACATACATACAAAAAAATATATAAACATTAAAAAAAATCAGCGTGTCCATGCGTATCGTTTACCTGAGCATTAACTCTTCGTCAATATATTGCAAGAGGCTCCTAAAACAAGAGAAATAACTTACAAAACACTTGCCAAGCACAAAATGTTCTTTATCACGTTGTGTTAGAGTTCATTTTTGTTGCGTTTCGCGCTTGGATATATAACGTTATGTATCGTTGTATACAGTTCTTTAAAGTAATAATATAAAGTGTAAATGTATAATGTAATAAATGATGTATTAATTTTGGTATTGTTACTAACATAGATATAAGAATATTGTTACTAATAAGTGGACCAATGATGTTGAATAAATAAATTATTATAATTGACTGTACGTGAATTCAAATAATAATTTTTACAATTAAATTTACCAATTTATCAATGTTAATACTTAATAGTGATATCATGGGATGTGTTAAATAGACTTTGATTAACAGAAATTTATAACTATGAGTTACTGTTGTTTTCAAATTTCAAGTATAAGAAACAACCTTATGCAATTAAAACTTTTACATACAAGTAACAAAAGTTATAAAATAATAATAAACTCTATAGAATTACTATCAATGTTATAAATAGTATTAAATAAGTTCGATTATGTATTAATTTTGTGATTTCATACAAAATAAACCCTGTTGGCTTTTTGTTTATTCCAATTCAAATAAAAGCATTATATATATTGTAAATGTAGGCAAGTAATAAAGTGTTATGTTTTGTCACTCTTTCAAATCAAACATTATTGTAAAAGAAAAATTGTTATGTATTAAGTTAAAATTTGTAGTATATCGTTGCTTGTGTTTTGTTGATGTAAGTCAAACACATCGCATTTAAAAAAAGCCATACATACACAAATAAATGCATTATAATATATTAATTGTTGACTATCTTTTATAATTATTGAAGTGAAACTTCTTTAGGCGCGTTGAGAGTTAAATTTTCATGGTCGCGTCATGGCAATACCGTCACGTCATGGAGTAAGGCGGCGATTTTGATATCTTTGAATCTTGCAAAAGAAGTTTCACTTCTGAAACGCGTGCTTGGCACACACGCTCTTTTTCGTACATATTAATCGGTAAATTATAGATTTTTCAGAAATTCTAACAATGTCAACAATTAAATATCTAAGATTCGTATATACATGCAAAAAACACAATATTCGACATGTTAAATCTAATATCTGTGCTAATTTCACATTCACACATCCATACCATACGTATAAAGTATGTTTACAAGTGTTTCAAGTGATTTGTACGTTGTTATAAATAAGGAATACCAAAGGACCTATAACATACCCTTGTGACACCCCGAATATTATTTGATTGATTTTTCTATACATGCATATTTCTATTTTAATCCAATTCAAAAATATATGCTAGAATTCATAGTAAATTACTAGTAAACTATAGAAAATTACCTTTCAGCTTGTAAGTCTGTACTTTAACATACATAGTTGATTCTGTCACTATATCAAAAGCTTTATGTATGTTTAATATTTTCAAATACAGATAAAAACTCTTTTTGTGTATAGCATGACATTCTTTTCACATACTAACTTCCAAATAAGGTTTTAATGTAATTCGATTACATATTTACTCTTTCCTCACATAAAAATTATCAAAGTTCCACTATATAAAAAAAACAACGCTCTTCAAACACTTATAAACACAACGCCACACGGACAACTCAAACAGAAAAAAACCACCAATTCCAAATCCAAAAAAAGATCACAAAAACAAAAACCAACCAAAAATTTGGAACACCTCAAAAATTTGCCTAACGACAAACAAATAAACAATAATAAAAAAAAATACCTCAAACTCATTCTCAATATATCATCGCCGGTGACGACCCGACACCACTTGCTATGAAAAGAGTAAAATATAAATAATATACGTGTACAAGCGTTTCATTTGTAAAAAATGAGGGTACTTACTTCTCACTCGTCGATATTGTATCGGACAGTTCTTGCGTTAGTGGATTGTGTTTTGGACACGTCATTAACGAGGCTACGCTCCATTCTTCGCTTGTCTGTCTGTGGTATGCTGAAAACGTTATATTTAAAAGTGTTAGGGCTGATTTTTCAATCCATGGTTAAAACTTATTCATCGAATAATGTATTAAACTACCATTTCAAAAATGTATTCTAATTGTCCGTATATGACAGTTTACAGGTGACATTTTAAAATGTTCGTGTAATACTTTATTGGACGGATAAATTTTAACCAAGGATTGAAAAATCGGCCCTTAAACATACAAATAAATAAATCTTGAAGTATAATTTCAAAAACTCTGAAGATATTGTTGATTATTTTTGAATTTGAACTTCTTTAGGCGCGTTGAGAGTAAAATTTCAAGGTCGCGTCATGGCAATACCGTCACGTCATGGAGGAAGTCGACGATATTTATCTTAGAATATTTTCAAAGAAGTTTCAATTTTGACACGTGTTTTTTTTTTTTTTTTTTTTTTTTTTACATTAGGATAGGTAGACATTTGACCACAGTCCCACCTGATGGAAAGCGGTGACGCGGTCTATGGTGGTAAATCATGTCTACCTAGAAAATGCCTATTTATTCGCCTCTTGAAGGAACCCATATTGTACTTCTCTGGAAAGACAGACGCTGGCAGGGAGTTCCACTCCTTGGCGGTTCGCATTAAGAATGACGACGCAAAGCGAGAAGTGCGAGCAGTCGGCATTTCCACCAAGTAAGGATGGTAGCCTGCAGTGCGCCTGGATGTCCGTTGAAAAAAAGGGGAAGCAGGGATGATGCTGTGCAGTTCAGTGGCGCATTCGCCGAAGTGTAAGCGATAGAATACCGAAAGGCTGGCAACTCTTCGGCGATGAGTAAGACTCTGAAGGCGGTTTTCAGCTAAGTTATCGTCGCCTATAATTCTTTTGGCACGTCTTTCCATCGCTTCCAAAACATCAAGGTGGCATTTGGCAGTGCCTGCCCACAGGTGGCAGCAGTATTCCACACAAGATCTAACTTGCGCTTGGTAAAGATTTAGAAGCTGTTGTGATGTGAAATACTGCCGCACCTTAGATAGTATGCCAAGTTTTTTGGCTGCAAGTTGTGCTTTGGACACTATGAACCGCCCGAAGTTGAGATTTGGCGATAAAGAAACGCCTAGCATCTCCAAGTGGTTCTGGGCACACACGGTCTTTTTAAGCTATTGCATAGCTTCTATCGCGGGCCTTGAGCGCGGGGACCGAATCGAGAAATTCCGTAACGAAAAAACCTCACGCTCCCCACGGGGACGGGCGCGGAGGTGTGACTTGAAGGCATAGCATACAATAGCTTTACCGCGGCAGACTCCGAGTGACACACGTCTTTTTTTCATTACTAAACATATTTAGTGATTTCTGTCTTTGTGAATGAATAACTATGGTGTTTCTTGCCGGTTCTTCTCCATAGATACTGCTTTCCGAATCGGTGGTAAATGTTAAAAATATGATGATTCAAAAGTGCTTTTATAAGAAGTTTATTTGAATAAATAAATGTTTGAGTTTGTGAAATAATTTTTGAAATGAAACTTCTTTATCGGGGTTGGAAAAAAATTTATTGTAACATTTTTTTGTTACGCGTGACATTTTTCCGTTACGCCCCATCTTTTTCTTATCCCTACCACGCGTGATTCGACGTATTTCTGGAAAGTTGCATATAGTAAATTATTTTTTGAAAAATAAGCTCATAAAGAAGTTTCACTTCTTACGTGTGTACACTAGTACACGCACACATTTTTCTTTCTTTTTTTTCACTTTCTTACCATTCCGTTTAACAGTATCCCCGCTATTATTAAGATCTGCACTAAAATTGATCACTTTCGGCATGGAGGCAACACTTAGATCATCGTCCGCGTCTAGATCTATGATCGGCGAATCGTCGTACGCGCCGGAGCGACGATGGTCTTCGTGGAGACTGAAATATATAAAAATAATTTAAAATAAGTATGAATATTTGATTTTTTAAAGGTATTTATTGTTTGTGACAAATTTTAAATGAATATAATAACATCTATCAAAAGGCGGGATTTGAACCTGTGTGTTTTTGCCATACCGGGACTACGCCTAGTCGAATAGCCGTCTAGAATTTTTTATATACTTTAATAATAATTCACTTGTAAAGTATTTGAATGCTATAAAACTAAATATTATATTAAAGTCTTGTTAGATTTTGTAGTTTCAAGTGTGATATGGTTTCGTATACGCTGAAATGTAAATGTGGAAAGGTTACATGGTGTTATAGTGTGTTATAAAGAGAGTGGTCATTTCAAATTAGCAGTGTTTATGACAGTCACACTGTAGAGACTGCAAATGTGTGTGTTAACGCTTTATGGTTGGCACATTTGTGACTAGCGTAAAAAAAAATCGCGGTTTTCTGATGAAATACATCCGTAAACAGCACAAAATCTAACCATTTTCTACGAAAAACAATAATCACAAATCCAAAATAATAAATTACTTTAAGCCAATTTGATTAATGTTGTCAATCTTCGTTGCGTATCGTCCATGCAAATGTAACTGTTAGTGTAGGGTAGGTGTAAGTGTAGTGTATAGTGTAATGTAGGTGTAAGTGTAAGTGCAGGTATAGTGTAATGTAAGTGTAAGTGTAAGTATATATCACCTGGCGCGATGTCTCTGCGCGTCGGGCACGCGGCGACGGCCCGTGTGCTTTGATGCTATTCGTTGTGGCACGTTTGGCACCGTCTGACATACAAACATACATATTTAACAGTCATTTATCTATACTAATATTATAAAGCTGAAGAGAGCTCGGGAACTACTGGTCCGATTTGAAAAACTATTTCGGTGTTAGATAGCCCATTTATCGAGGAAGGCTATAGGCTATATATCATCACGCTAAGACCAACAGGAGCGGAGCAATGCGGGTGAAACCGCGGAGCGCAGTAAGTGATTTATAAAGGACAAAACCACCTTCCGGGCTGCGTATAAATTTTGCTTTTACTTTCTGTATTTTATGTTGGCAGCACAATAAATAGTCCATTGAAATGTTACATTTTTTAGGCCTAACCTTGCGTTTTTTAGAGGACGCAATTTTAAAAACCATATCAACCGCTATTTTCAAGATGGCGGCCGTGGGACAAGGGTGGCGACCCCACAAACTTGGTGATAGCTTCACACTGCCCCCCCCCCCCTACACATCAAAAAAATAAAATTGCAATCGCAACCCCAAATGTAACTTTTCAATGGACTAAAAGTAATCAATCATTTAATTTATGCATACGTGTAGTAAAGATTCAAACATACTAACGTACATATATTTATATGTAGTTCTCGTACGCACACGTAAGTTAGTAAATAGCCCTTTAAGACTGGGCGTGAGCCATATTTTATTTATTTTTAACACATCTCTCTCCTACTATTATGTTCATAGTAACATGCTATATTATGTATGGTTTTTTATAAATATTTTTTGCTATTATTAAAAGTGAAGTCCCGTGTCCCCAAGTGGGGTAAGGGGCAGATGCATTTTTTATACATCTGTTTCACTGATCGATTTTCTTTAGCGACAAGTAGGTGATCAGCCTTCTGTGTCCTACCAGACTGAGACATTTTTTTTTTCTTCGTCTCCACCGGGAATCGAACCCAGGACAGTTATATAAATAAAACATATAAACACAAGCACATACCCCGTCTTCGTCCAACTCTTGACTATTGCAGTGGCTCGGCGGGTTCGAATATTTCTGCAATAGTTCTATAGCAAGCCGCTTACTCATGTTGTCTTGTTGAAAGAATGCGTGCTGAAAAATATATTAAAAATATTTGTAGAAAGCAGTGTAGTGTTTTAAAGTTCAAATTCTATAATTATTGTCAGTTGTAATTCGATTGTTATCTTATGTTATTCTATTATTGTAATTTTTTGTATTTTTTACCCTAAAAATTATAATTTTTAATATCTTCAAAGTCCCCAAAAAAAACTCCTCTCATTATGTTTAAAACCTTAAATATTAACATTGTGGCAGAAAATACGATTTAATATAAACCTATAGTTACTTCAGCCTTTTCTTACAGTTTTTATAATACTTATATCAAATGATCCATATAACTTACAAACTCTAACTACCCTCAATTATTTATATTTACATATTGCTAAAAATATTTTAGATCTTTTCTTAGTGTTTCGCATAATTTATCAAACTACCCATATACCACATAGCCTACTATCTACCCTCATTTTTTTTTCAAATAAACACATACCTGCAACAATTTATCAGCCGTGGGTCGTTTTTTAGGGTTTTTAGTCAGTACGAGTTTAAGGAACGCGTGAAACAATTGCGACCATCGTTCCCTCTGTTTAAGTTGCGGGGGTTTGAATCCCGATTTGGACATCAGGAATAGCACACGCATCGAGTGTTTTATATTAAAAAACATCCGCATAAACAACAAATTTTTTTTTTCAAATACACACACTACAATTTCTATGTACCCTCAATATTTTTTATGCCTACCCTCATCTTTTTTAAACAATAATATTTTGTTGAAAATACATACCAGCAGTTAATTATACACCATCGACATTTTCTGACTTTCCTTACATAAATTATATTTATCTACCCTCAATTTTTTTTCAAATACATACCTGCAGTAACTTATCAGCGGTGGGTCGTTTTTTAGGGTTTTTAGTCAGTGCAAGTTTAAGGAACGCGTGAAACAGTTGCGACCATCGCTCCCTCTCTTTCAGTTGCGGGGGTTTGAATCCCGATTTGGACATAAGGAAGAGTACACGCATCGGGTGTAATTCGAACATGGGCGGTTGGAGTTCCGCTAATTCTGTGAATAATATTAATAATTATAATTTATTTAGAGAAAAACATTATCGTATATAGAATTATGAATTAGGTTCTCTGTTAATAATTGTCGCAAAATTATGTATCAAAGTAGTTGTTGATTTTATTACACAGAACAGGCATAACAACATATTCTAATTATTTTTCTTTAACTTGAAATTATTACAATTTTTTTGTAATATTAGTACATAAAATACATACCAATAGCAGTAATCCCGCAAGCCCATATATCACAGAGTTGGTTGTAACCCCCTTTCCTCTCGACCGCCGCTACCTGCAATTTAATATTGAAATATACAATACAATACAATACAATACAATAAAAAAATATTATTTAACACACACATACAGAAGAAAAGAAAAAGAGAATATATTAAGAGCTTTGTATAAAACTTTACAATGTATTGTAAAATAAACTTTTTGAAGGTAGATATCTAAAATAGAATAAAAATAATTTGGAAAATCCAAAAGTGCACGCCTCATAATTTTTTTTTAATAAATATTTATTAATTATTATTTTTGTTTATTTAATAACAATTAAACCACATCGAATCAGACCCTGAAAAATGAAAGGGTTCTATTCCTGAGCATACTCAAGCGTAAGAGAAAAAAAAAGACTCGATTAGTAAAGTATTTCGGTCGCTATCGTGTTAACAAGAAAAAGGATCCGCACATACAGACACACGGACGTCCAAGACAGAACTTTTTTAAACTGTTTTTTAACTAGTTTAAATAACAAAAATGACATCAAAAATATCATGAACGTTAAAAATAGTGTTTTTTCTTAATATGTGTGTGTATGTATTATCTTACAAGTGCAATGTATGATACATAAAGACATTTTAAGTTTGAAAAATCAGATGTTTTGCGCGAAGTGACAGTAGTACCCACCTCAACGCTTCGCTTATGAGGCGTGCAATACTAGATGACCAAAAATAGTGTCATCTAATCAGACATATATTGATGAAAAAAAAAATACTGTGCTATGGAAAATACCCATTCATAAAAAATATGAAATAACAGAAAAAAAAGTTATTTTGTGTCACTTTATTTTTGGGCTTGAAATTATCTGTTGTCATCCCTCATAATTGTACAAATTTTTCAATCGTACATATCAATGTCATACAGACCAGCTATTTCCGCGCATAAACATTCCCCTCTACGACTTAAACTTTTCACATCTCTCAAATGGCTGCATCAATTTTGATGCAACTCACCTCAGGCGCCATCCAATACGGCGTGCCAATGAAGGATTTCCGTTTATTTATTGTTGCAGTTATTTGCGCAGACACACCGAAATCTGCCAATTTCACGTCACCACACTCCGTCAGTAAAATGTTCGCACCTTTTATATCCCTGTGAATAATTAATTCATTAATTAATATATATTTTTCTTCTTTAGGCGCGTTGAGAGTAGGTCGCGTAATGGCAATACCGTCACGTCATAGAGTAAGGCGACGATTTTGCCAAAGAAGTTGCACTTCTGACACGTGTGCTCGGCACACTCGCTCATTTTTATCAGTACATAGAATAAAACAAAGTCGCTAGTAGTCTGTCCCTGTCTATGTATGCTTAGATTTTTAAATCTACGCAACGCATTTTTATATGTTCTTTTTTTAATAGATAGAGGTTTTCTACACTAATAATATTATAAAGAGGAAAACTTTGTTTGTTTGTTTGATTGTAATGAATAGGCTCATAAACTACTAGACCGATTTTAAAAATTCTTTCACCATTCGAAAGCTACATTATCCACGAGTAATATAGGCTAGGTTTTATCCAGGAAATCCCACGGGAACGCGAACTATGCGGGTTTTTCTTTGAAAACGCGGGC
This sequence comes from Colias philodice, assembly GCF_061535455.1. Classification (NCBI taxonomy): domain Eukaryota; kingdom Metazoa; phylum Arthropoda; class Insecta; order Lepidoptera; family Pieridae; genus Colias; species Colias philodice. Next base: position 5,773,244 of record NC_143112.1, read on the forward strand.
GAAGCCGCAGGCGGAAAGCTATAACAGATACTCATGGAAGGTTTTAGTGTATATGTAATATTATGTAAAATTAAAATGCAATATTTACATGATTTTAAAAGAGCAAGTACGGAGTTTATTGCCAGTTCTTCTCCATTCTTTGCCTTCCGAATCGGTGGTAAATGATTAAACTATGTTATGACGATTCATAAGTGCTTCTAGAAGAAGTCAAATTGAGTAAATTGTTGAGTAAAAACTTGTTTTTGAGTAAAAACGATTATTCCATATTCACGTATGAATAATAAACTACTACAAAAAAATATTACCTGTGCATTTTGCCCATACTGTGTAGATACGATAGTCCAGTGAGCGTCTCTCGGCACATATATGCAATTTGTAATTCTGTTAACGGCCCGGTCACATGGTAAATGTCCTGGAAAGTAGAATGTTACTGTTAAAAATGTTTACTGATTCTCTAACCGTGCATTAACATCAAACGAGCGAATGCTCATTCTAACCCCACTATGTCAAATTCGTTTAGTGTAAACAGGCGTAGAGCATTATTTCGTTGTTATTAGTGCGTTCGAAAAGATTATTTGCAATGTTCTAACACTGAATACGAGTTTTCGTTTACACTAAAATATCACGAAAGAATGCTCTTGCTATAGCTCATCAAAGAGGTAACCATTTCTCTTATTTTTGACATACTCTAATAATGTTTTGAAGGTCAGCCCGAATACAATTGTTACCTTCATTGTTACATGTCTTACTAATATTAAAAATGCGAAAGTTTGTGAGGATGTGTGTGTGTGTGTGTTTGTTACTCTTTCACGCAAATACTACTGAACCGATTACAATGAAATTTAGCACACATATAGAGGGTAACTTGGATTAACACATAGGATAGTTTTTATCCCGGAAATCCCACGGGATCGGGAACTATGCGGGTTTTTCTTTGAAAACGCGGACGGAAATCTAGTATTATAATATATCCTATGTATATCCTAAGTAGTTACCGCTTTTATCCGGTAAAGTAGGCTTTACTTTATTACTTGCGCTAATCTATCTGCATGCAAGCTAAGCCAGAAACATCTTAAGTCTTTCTAACTATCTTATTTATCATACTGTCATACATCACACTACATACGTCTTACTTTAATCCTTACTAATATTATAAATGCGAAAGTAACTCTGTCTGTCTGTCTGTTACTCAATCACGCCTAAACTACTGAACCAATTTGCATGAAATTTGGTATGGAGATATTTTGATACCCGAGAAAGGACATAGGCTACCTTTTATTGCGAAATATGTACCACGGGCGAAGCCGGGGCGGACCGCTAGTTCACTATAGAAATGGGTATATTTTTTATCATTTAATGGTGCTATGAAGGAAATAGTTCCTTCTGTTTCGATTATTTATTTATATGTATTTTTTTCTTCTTGGTGAAATCTACCATATGTATATTTCTAGAGCTGGTCATATCTCAATATCTAATGTTGAGGTGCCTACATTTAATCATCATCAGAATAAATTGTTAGAGTTGTTCATATCTCACCTGCAAGCTACCACCACCGCAGTACTCCATAGAGATCCAAAGCTTATCCCGTCGCAGGTACGAGCCGTAGTACGCAACGATATTCGGGTGCCTGCAGTCCTTCATCATCAGTATCTCTTGCTGGATGATAGCGAAGTCATCACCCGGCTCGAGCTTTATCACCTTGATGGCGGCAAGCTCGGAGCTGCCGTTGATGCGTTTCGCCTGGAAATTTGCGAAGACAGTGTGAATAAACATATTGGTTGACTAGCTGTTGGTCTAAGCGTGATGATATATAGCCTATAGCTTTCCTCTATAAATAGGCTATGTAACACCGAAAGAATTTTTCAAATCGGACCAGTAGATCCTGAGATTAGCGCGCTCAAACAAGCAAACTCTTCAGCTTTATAATATTAAAAACTAGTATAGATATGATTTCGTATGGAGATAGTCGGGAAACTAGAGACTGTTATAGGCTATATACTTCTCATTTTTATGGGAATTTCCTTACTAAGCTGGCGAAAAGCTGGTTGAATAAACGACTTTATTATTGATTCAATGATCAACCCCTATCCCCAGGAATCTAGGTCACAATTCTGTCGACCGGACCATTATGCACGCACGACCAGCGCCGCGACCATTCGGAAACGTTACAGATTTAGGGTATATGGAACGAATTTAACGCTCCGTGCGTCGATCGGAAGTGCTGGGTTGGCTCGATATATTGGTAAAGTTATAAAAATTTACAGAATTACATAGAATCTTGAATTTATTTATTTTTTAAGAGACTTCCTAGAAGACGATGAATCTTTCACCTAAAGCGTATGGCTTATTTTAATGTCGTCAAATATATCCAAGCTAAGCTTATGGAAAAATTCTTTAAAAAGCGTGGCGTTTATGTGAGGATAAGATATGGATTATTTGTTTTCATTTTCAACTTAATATAATCGACTCGATCTCGACTTAGTTATTATACGTAAAACATACGTACATTTAACGTAAAATCTTCCTCTGAAAGTCACGAAATCTTTCATACTATCCTATAAAACATCCTTAACTACGAAGCCATTATCCTGCTATCCTCTACACTCGCAAAAAACCACAACAAACTAGGTAACTAATGAACCCATATCATAACCGTTATTCATCGGTGCCTCGCAAATCTAATTGACTCCGGTCTCTGACCCCGGGCACGCTGGCACTCCAATTTACTTGATATCCCCTCGCCACTGCGTAGATACTCTACGGATTTGTGGTTTTGTAATGCGCTTCGTTAATGATGCCAATATTAATTTAAACAGGTGACCCACATTCAAACGCTCGCACGACAAGTGCAAATGTTTTGAAAACAACGAGAGAATAAATAGCGCATTGCTATTCAACAATTATAATATGGAAACAACAAAAACAGAGCAGAAGAACTTGAGTAAATTTAAATGGGAACATTTACTTTCATAGAAATCTAATTTGTTAACAATTATCACGAACATGGAAAACATCATGTTCAGTTCATCATGGCATTGTTTTGATGTCATAAACCTTATTGTAAAGTTAATAATAGACATGTCACTACAAATCCTTCAGTTTATCTGAGCTATAAGCTTCAGGGCAAGAGGGTGTGTTATAGCATATAGGTATCAATATGACAAGGTCGCAGAGTTCTACAACCACCAACCAACGAAGGTCTATCTTTTCTATTATCCACTCTCCTAACTGGGATCTATTTATACTGATCGCTTTAACGAAGATGACCCAAATAATCGTTATAATATGGTGCACGATAAGATTACAAAAGACGACCAGCATAGCCTAACTATTATCCTGGGCCATATTGTTGCCCTGTATTCTATAAATATATCTATAGAAGAAGGCCAAATTCAAGTAGCAAGTCGTGATAGCTTGGCCTTCGCAAATCCGATGGTCAGACTTAGATTACTCTTATCACGATAAGAGAACCATGTGATAAGAACAAAACTCCAGAGTAAATATAGAGAAAGTGATAATTGTAGAATTATGTTAACTATGTGGTCAAAAAGTGTTGATGAACATTTAGGATCGATTTTTCAATGCTTGGATAAAACTTATCCGTCCAATAAAGTATTACACGTAAAGTACACATAAAGTATACACGATAATATTTAAATGTCACGTAAACTGCCAAATACGGGCAATTAGAATACGTTTTTAAAATGGTAGTTTTATACATTATTCCACGAATAAGTTTTATCCAAGCATTGAAAAATCGGCCCTAAGTAGACATGCCTCAGATGTTTTATACTTGACTATTTGTTCTGTTTAAACAAGCATTGTGTGTGCTTTGGAAAAATGTATCTTTCCAGCATTATTTGGACTTTATTTTCCAAGCAAAGAGCTTACAGTTACAGCCCTTGCTAGTTTTAATTATATACGATCCATATAAGTATAACCAACCCGCACAGCGAGTACTAACTACTTAGACTAGTCATCTAAATCTACACTTTAAACACTAGGTAGCTTTGAGGGGATTACAGTGACTGCAGCAAGAGCACTTTAGAATGGAAGTGGCATTGTCGAGGTCACTTACAAATATAATTAACTTGCTGACCCCTGTAACTTCGTCTGCTCTCGAGAGGAATATAAAAAATTCCCGCTTTTACAACATTTTTCATTGCTGCTCCGCTCCTATTGGTCGTAGCGTGATTATATTAGCCTGTCGTTTTCTCCGATAAACGGAGTATCCAACACCAAAAGACATTTTCAATTATAACCAGCGATTACTGAGGTTTGCGCGTTCTACCAAACATTTTTTTTTTGACGACGCGGTTGGCGCAGTGGTAAAGTAACTGCCTACTGAGCCGACGGTCCCGGGTTCGATCCCCGGTCAGGGCAAATATTTGTGTGATGAACTCATTTATTTGTTCTTGGGTCTGGGTGTTATTATCTATATATGTATTTATTAAATATTATATTTATCGTCGCCTAGTACCCACAACACAAGCCTTAATTGAGCTTACTGTGGGACTAGGTCGATTTGTGTAATAATGTCCTATAATATTTATTTATTTATTTATTTCTTCAGTTTTATTATAGGGATCATATTGTATTGCTATAGATTCATCGCCCGTGTCCGCTTGTTAACAGAGATTTTAAAGAATTTACTACGAGTACTTTATTTTGTGATAAAAAAATAAAAACACTTAAATTCGGATAATCTTCTTAAGATTTTTAAACTGTATACGTACATATAGCATAGAGTCAAATATAGAGTTTTCAGTTAAGTCGGGTATTTCTGAATGTTGCGGTTTGCGGTTGGCTTTAAAATTAAAACAATTAACAACAATTTAATTTTACCAAGTAGCAGTTCTTTCGTGTTTCACAATCTTGAATTTTTAATCACAATGAATATATTATTATATTTCACTGGAGCCAGTTCGCATTACATGTACCACACACGCGAAGTTTTCTTACAGAATTTTAGAACTTATTAACTAGTACATAAAGACTACATTCATTTGTTTGTTTTCAAATGGCTAGCTTTAATTGACCGATAATAATTAGTTAGAATTTAGGTTACAAAACATAAGTCACATATTAGTTTGTTTATTTATTTTAATAAATAAACGTTTTCACGGGTCTAAATAGGCATAAAATGAGATTAAATGTGTGAATTTTCAACACATTTTTGCGTATATTCGAGAATCGTTTCGCTTAGTAAAAAAAACAACACGCAGCCAAATAGGTGGGCAGCCGTTCATCTCTTAATAGATATATATTATGCAAGTATGTGGTAAACATTGATATTAATGGCATATTGATTCAATTGTATGTAAAACTGGGGAGGCGACTCTAGTTAGTCTGTAACAAATACTACAGGACTATTACTCGTAGCATCTCTGTGAAATAGCTTGCTGATCTTGTATTCAATTTCACGCAATATTATTTTACTAGCTGCTCCGCGCGGTTTCACCCCCGTGGCTCCTCTCCTGTTGGTCGTAGCGTGATGATATATAGCCTATAGCCTTCCCCGATAAATGAGCTATCTAACACCGAAAGAATTTTTCAAATCGGACCAGTATTTACCGAGATTAGCGCGTTCAAACAAACAAACAAACTCTTCAGCTTTATAATATTAGTAGAGATTTCTGACTACCCTCACACCTTCGCCATAGTCTTCGAAACATAACACAATGAAAAGGTTTGAAGTCTTTATTTTCTAAGATACTTTCTTATAAACTCTACAGTCTTAGGTACTATAACCCTTCCAATGTGTCACCGGTGATTATTATTTCCCTAATACCAAGCCAGACGGCTTACTCAGCAGTTGAGTAGCATTTACTCATTAGAGGGTCGTTCCTCTTTATTGTAGTATAATAATAATAATTATCTTGATATTGTTATGGTTGGTATTTGGTTTGGATTAATTGTGTGTGCAGTTCGATGATAAAAAATGGCAAAGCCAATAAAAAATTGGGAAACTTTCTGCTTTCGCGTCTTCCAAGACTAATTAGAAATTACAGATTATATTGTATCTTTTTTTCTACATAACTATACATAACTACGTCTGCAACTATGATAACAAACACTCAATTCTGGACCCTTACAACCTACAGAGTGGAAAAATTCAGTACATCTACGCCTATTTCGTCTATGATTAAAACCCCTCCCAGAGAACTACTACAAACGTATAGCTTCTAAATCTATTGTAACACTTGCTTCTACGATCTGTGTGAATACACACTTGTTTAACATGATATCTTTGAGCAAAGTCACATGTAGAAACTATTATAAAAAGACGTGTGGCACTCGGGGACTGCCGCGGTAAAGCTATTGCATGCTATGCCTTCAAGCCACACCTCCGTGTCCGTCGGAGTGACGAGCGTGAGGTTTTTTCGTTACGGAATTTCTGGATTCGGTCCCCGCGCTCAAGGCCCGCGATAGAAGCTATGCAATAGCTTAATATAATTTCCACCCTTCCACACGAATTCGCATATCACTATAGAATTGAATTTATTGACGCACCCTCTGAAGCGACGGCACGGCGAGTCTATAGCCGCGACGTTTGTCTATAAAGGCATTTCACACAAACATTACAAATATTGAAATTAAAAATTGAGAAGTCTGAAATGTTTCTAACTAAAATGCAAGTTTCTTTAATACACCTGAAACGACATACGTGTACCTTATCATTACGCTTTAGCTACTAGTATATATATTTTACAGGAGTTGCATTGCATTAAATTTTACTTAATAAATCTGAATCATTTCAATCTCATTTCATTGTTGTGTTTTTTTTTTATTAATTAAGTCATAAATGCAGCTGATTTTCTCATTCATCTACGTTTAAAAGACGGATCTGCCATTTTCATAGTGAGGTACACTTTTATTGAATTTATCTTGAATCTATACGAGTTATTATTAGCATACCATACAAACTACTAATCTCCCATACAATCAATAAAAAACGCTACCGCTGCGTTACGCAGTGCCGTGTGAAGCGCCCTAACACCGTGCAGACTGCGTTAACTCAACGACTCTTTAATCTGAATATTGCGACGACACCCCGACGATAAAATATATTATTTTCTACAAGCCTCTCTCGTTAGTTTTATGAAAATTGAAAATGCCATAGAGATTCACGCGCGCTTCGTTTTTTTTCTCAAAGTAAGTGGTCTTATTTATTATGTATTTTGATGAAGATTATCAAGGCAAAATAATTTCTTTAGTCGACTTCAATAATAAATGATGAGGTTTATGTTTCACTGCATATTTTTATAAGTTTGTCTCTACGTCGATTGCGTTTCTTCAGAAATTAGAGATATCGATTCGAAATAATGTGCATTTTTTTATTCATATTCATATCTAGGCAGAATCCTGATTTACTCAATACGATTTTGCTTATATATTCTATCATAGCGCCCTCAGTTTCATACTTATTAAACACACTTAGGGCCGATTTTTCAATGCTTGGATAAAACTTATCTGTCCAATAAAGTATTACACGATAATATTAAAATGTCACGTAAACTGTCAAATACGGGCAATTAGAACACGTTTTTAAAATGGTAGTTTTATAAATTATTCGACGAATAAGTTTTATCCAAGCATTGAAAAATCGGCCCTTATTGTAACTAGAATTATTATCCCATACCTACGGTCTAACTTCAATATAAACACATAACAATAGACAGCTCTAAATAAACTGTTCCCTTATTCTTTTTTACACAAGCAAAACCGAATGATTCACACACACAAAAACCCAGTCACCCTTCTCTCGTTAAACGAACATTAGTCACCTAATAATACATATAATATAATACCTATATATAACTACTAACTAATAACTAATAAGTGTAGGCTTTCACTATTTTGTATGTGACCTTGCATGGGCATCGAACCTGCGTACCCTGCCTCGAATCGGCTAACCACCTACGCAACTATAGTCATAAATCTTTATAGAATCTTATTAATGTGAGAAATTATTTTAATCGTGTATGTTAGTATGTTACTCGATTATGTCAAAACTGGTGAATGATTAACGAACAGCTTTAGTTGATCGGCGCAGTTTAATTAAGAGGCTAGGCTATTCATTGAACAGCCGATAAAATAAGTAACAGCTTGAGCGATTCCAATTGAATTTAGTGTATACTCAGCAGGTGACGATCGGTAGTGATCTAGATATGTCACACCTAGAGAATCCAATCCCGCATCAAAATCGCGATCCCGCAAGCCTGCGGGTTTAAGATCATCAATCCCGCGGATCCCGCGGGATTTGCGGGATTGATTTAATTATTATTATTTTTGTTTCATGTAATTTAAAGAAAGAAAATACACACAAATATTTTTTTTATGATTATTCTTATCAACATGAAGCAAAGTTATCACTTATATTATAAATTAAATATAATGATGATGTTTAAGACAATACAATATTCACAATATTTAACGTTTCATATTTAGATTTTTATTTGAAATAGAACATATTCATTGGTTTTAGAGGCATTTTAAATCAGCTTATTTTTTTTCTGAAAATACTTTCGAAGAAATGATAAAGTATCTAACGTTTCATCTTTTAGATTTGATCTTATGTTGTTGCATAAATAACCAGCGGCGGAAAAAGCACGCTCGGCTTCCACACTTGTAGGCGGAATTGACTTTACATAAGTATAAACAGCTTCCAAATACTTCCCCCTATTCCCTCCACATTCAAAAAGTGTCAATATCAGTTGAATTATCTCGAGTGGGTACACGCACAGCAGCTCTAGACTCTGCCACCCATTCAGTACGCGCAAAGTTAAATCCCCGTGCGCCGTAGGGGAATCCCCAGTCATAGAGTACCTACTGGAACTGACATTGATTACGTTCCGTTCCGTCCGATAATAGTTCAGATCATCGTCTGAGCCTATTTTTCTTACTTTTTTTCAATCCCGCGAATGTGCGGGATCCCGCATGAGTAATCCCGCATTTTTGATCCCGCAAAAAAGTTGCGGGATCCCGCATTAGCGGGATCCCGCGTTTGCGGGATTGGATTCCCTAGTCACACCCATACCTTAGGCTTAGTGATAAGGATATCTATTGTCATCCTATTTCCTATTAATATTATAAATGTGAAAGTTTGTATGGATGTATGGATGTATGGATGTTTGTTACTCTTTCACGTAAAAACTACTGAACCGATTACAATGAAATTTAGCACACATATAGAGGGTAACTTGGATTAACACATAGGATAGTTTTTATCCCGGAAATCCCACGGGAACGGGAACTATGCGGGTTTTCCTTTGCAAACGCGGGCGAAGCCGCGGGCGGAAATCTAGTCACAAAATAAATTAAACATAGCCAGAGACACATTTTCTTCACTAAAGAATTACGTAGACCACCAACCGCATGTTCAACTAAACAAACATACAACACACACACACATACATAGTTATGTACATACTTATGTCAACACGTGCGCACCAGGCGTGTACCGCATAGCAAGTGTTTTGTCTTTATTGTTGCATTCCGCTGACGTCATGTGTTTTATAATATGATTGAAAAAATAGGCCTTTCGATGTTGTTTTGATGAGATAGTTTATAATGTGTAGGAACGGGGTTGGATTGGATATTAGTATTGGTAGTTGGTTCTATAGTATTTGTATGCTACTCTACTTAAGTACCTACATATATCTTGAAATTCAAATATTTCACGTAAATATTATAGTCAATATATTATAATATTATAGTTTAATAATTTTGTTGATTAAACCAACACTTGAAAGCAAAACGAAAATATTATCTTACGAATCGAAATAATTTAAATACTTAGGTTGTCTCTACATTTTAAACACAATAACCTACCAGATCGCGTAAAATAAAACACTAATAACGCTATTACCATAAACGAAAAATCCTACAAAAAACCGGCCAAGTGCGAGTCGGGCTCGCGCACAAAGGGTTCCGTAGCAGCAAATATAATAAATTACAGTTAAATCAACCTATCTCAAAAACTATAAGAGATACTTTGATCAAACCAAAAATCGTTGAAAGAGTTAATTAGCATGCATCACCTCTATTTTTTTTAGAATTTTATACCCCGTAGTTATAAAAATAGAGGGGGGGGGACATACTTTTTACGACTTTGAGAGCTGATATCTCAAAAACCGTTCACTTTAAGAAAAATGTTTTTTAGAAAACTTTATATCATTTTAAAAGACCTTTCCATTGATACCCCACACGGGTATGTACATCGAAAAAAAAAATTTCATCCCTCAGTTACATGTATGGGGGGCCCCACCCCCAATTCTTTTTTTTACTATTTAGTGTCATATTTTTGTAGCGGTTCATACAACACATATTCCCATCAAATTTCATCACTGTAGTACTTATAGTTTCCGAGTAAATCGGCTGTGACAGACGGACAGACGGACAGACGGACAGACGGACATGACGAAACTATAAGGGTTCCGTTTTTGCCATTTTGGCTACGGAACCCTAAAAATCATACAGATAGACAAATCGAATGAAACGTATCAAATAAGCAGGCTATTAATAATTCGGATCCATTGATCTCGATCAATTTATTATTATTACTATAACTTCCTTAACTGGCAACCGGTTCGCGCTAAATTTAGTTCAAATAATACTTAAGAGGATGATCCGAGCTAATCTCAAAAAGGCTAAGCCGTTTCTGAGATAATCGCCAAGAATCAACAGACGAAAATGTAAGTTTATTACTAGCTGTACCGGCAAACGTTGTTCTGCCTTACTCTTATCACTTAGAGATATGAAAAATGGATGTAGTCCGATTCTCTGACCTATCTGATTTGCAACAAAATTTCATGAGAATCTGTCAAGCCGTTTCGGAGGAGTTTCACTTCGAACACCGCGACACGAAAATTTTAAATACATATTAGAAGAATATTGTTTTACTATAGAATCAAATAAAGGTACTGAGGACTATATTTTCCGTATACAGAGAGCAGTTACATTTCATTACATAAGTACATCAGCTGTCACAAGTTACTTCGTCTGCCATAAAAAATAATATTTTTTCTCCTTTAAGCAAAAATTATTGCTGTTACCGTGAATTTATAGCCTACCTCGATAAATTGGCTATCCGATACAAAAATGACATTACAACTAGCTTAATGCCCGATGCTTCATCCGCGTTATCTCAAAACTCAAAAAAGTAGTATGTAATAAGTATAATAAAACCATCCTCGAGAACAACGCTATCCGCAGGTGAAAAGATAATGAAAATCGGTGCAATAGTTTTTGCAGTGTTTATCGCGAACAGACAGATACAATATTATGTACTCAAACTGAAACATTGACGACTTATTCAATTAGACTTCTTCTAGAAGCACTTTTGAATCGTCCTAACTCCTAACACAGGTATTTACCGTGTATTGTATGTATTAAGAAATTATGAAGATAGAGCTGCAACGCGCGTTTTCACCCGCAAAATCAAATAAGTAGATATTTCTGTAGCTCGTGCAGTTATTCTGATAACCTATAGAACTGCAAATTTTCATCCAATCCGTCCAGCAGTTCTTTCATGAAAGAGCATCAAACATACATCCATTCTCACATCGTATTTATAATATAAGTTAGACATTGCTCATCTCCGGCAACATCCAGTCTAGTCGCACAAGCCGAGGGTGCAGGTTCGATGACCGTCTAGCATGTCGCACCGGTTCGTACGAACAACAATTTTAATTGATCACACTATTCTAGATTTATTGCATTTCTTATTAGCTTATAAATGCATAATTCATATCATCTAAGCGAGATTGGACGACTCACTTTTTATTGTGATATTATGGCCTAAAACTTGTTCCTATAAAAACAACACTAGAGGATACAAAAATAATCATGCCTGACGCTCTTTCCAACTTTTTGCACTATTTTCCAAATGTCGAACTTAGCAAATTGCGATTACATATTCTTTATTCCTACGGCCTACCAAACGTCCCATTTTCTATTTTAAATACATTTTCCAATAAACAATTAACGTTATATCATCACATGTACATACCAAGTCATTTAAATAACAAGAGCACGTTATTTATCCGCCATATTCAGTTACAGTCTACAGAGTCACCCACCCTCGAAGGTTGCGATAAAAAATCAGGAAGTACGTTTGCCTAAACGTACGGAACGGTTCGTGCCGCGACACTCACCCAAATAAAACAAATATTTTTACGTGATTTCAAGATGATAGAGCAGTTCATGTTTACTTGATTCAAAATATAGCTAAAAATTTGTTCAGACAGTTCAGATTTGTTGGACGAAAGAAATTGTCTATGTAGGTACAAGAAGTTCGCGTTTTGCAAAGAAGATACAATTGAATATCAGTGCAACTTATCGTTACCTACTTCATAGGATAATTACTAGTTACTTTAGTGAAAATAATACTGAATATGTGCAGAAAAATTAGTTACTTCATCATTCAACAGTACCTACACTATTTACGACTATACATTGCCGTAAAACTTATAAAGCTATATAATTTAATCATGGAATTTCAATTTATTTTATTTTTTAAATAATATACATACTGCATCCTGAAAATCAATACATTCCTGAAGCTGAAGAGTTTGTTTATTTGTTTTAACGCGTTAATCTCAGAAACTACTGGTTCGATTTGAAAAATTCTTTTGGTGTTAGATAACCCATTCATCGAGAAAGGCTATATATCATCACGCTAAGACCAACAGGAGCGCAGCCACGCGGGTGAAACCGCGGAGCGCAGCTAGTTATCAATAAACAAGGCACAAGTTATACCTATTACTGATTACAGCTTCCTCTCATATTTTTCCCACGGCGAGACAATTGATCGATTACACATAAATATAATCATATGACGCAATTATTGATACATTTAGTATGTACATTTTTGTATAGGAAGTCTATTAGCCGAATGAAGAATGTGTTAGAAATATATTTCAAGCTGTTCTAGAATTGAATTTTGTTTTGTTTCGATGTCATGGGAAGTAGATTGGTTAGTTGTATAGGATTTGAATAATGGGATTAAGATTATGAGAGCAAAATTAAATAGTTATTTTTTAAATAATACTAGTTACCTCGGACAACCTAGTTGTTACAAATTCTTATTCAAACAAAGTTTTTTGATTTGTCAAAGAAGTTACTGAGTGATTTTATAAAATACATGTTTGATAACTCTAATTTAAATAATAATTTAAAATATATTGCTGAAAACTCACTTTTTTTGAAGTAGAAAGACAACCTAAGTTTCCCTTTGTTAATGATCAAAAATTTAAGTAAATAGACGACCAAAGCTCCCCTTTAATAATCCAAAATTGAATCGTAAATAATATTGACAAGAGATAATAAATAATAGACAGAGTGAGAGAAAATATACTGAAAGATATTAAAGCTATATCCACACATAAATCAACACAATTTCCAAGTCTAACTAGAATAAATGATATCACCTGTTAACACAAAAGATATGCTAAACCGTACAAATTTCTCCGTTCTCAACCAATACAATTAACAGCTAACCTATTGCAAGATACCAAAACTATAATTACGAACACTGAACGCAATGAGTCAATGTTTTGTGAATCATAAACTTAACGCTTGGCCGAGCCGTGACCACTGAGGTAAATGCTACTTAATTTATATTATTTATCGTCACAACTGTCATAACCATGAAAACATACTCTCGTGAATATAAAATCGTTACTACGGGAAATATTCTAGCTTATGTCGTTAAAAAGTGAAAAAAGTGGAAAAGACAACCTGAAGTACATGTGTGATTGTTATCCAGTGAAAGTGTTGTGTTTTTCTTAAAAAAAAACTAGTGCTAAAACTTTATAGTGACACTTTTAACTGTTTGCAATCTACAGACTACCCTCAATATTACACCTAACATTTTTATTGTCAAGTGAAAATGACATGACATTGACATGTTATGACAATCCATAGACAATATTCTCTGTGTTGCCACTATTTAAATTAATAATAATAGAAGATAAATTTCATTAACTTTTAAAAATATTTCTAAGAATAATAAATATAAAAAAAAAAAATAAAAAAAATAATAAAAAAAAATTAAGTTGAAGTGAGCCTTCATGACCGGAATGGGAGTAACCCGGTTGTGTGACCTGTATATTTGCCCTACTCGTGGGAACTAAAATGGAATCGTCTAATCAATCATCTATCCTAACCCAAACCAATCAAAAAAGGCTTACACAACAAATTTTTCACCCTAGTCTCTTCAATAGACCTAGATCGCAATCCCTCACTGATTGCAGCCAAAACATTACAGCCAAAACTAACGACAATGAAAACCCGGATAATTCTAAGTGGACTGAAATTCAAAATCGCAAGAGACAAAGAAATAGTCCTGAAGCAGATAGAAGCCAAAAACAGTCTAAAATCAGCACATACTGGCTAAGCCAGCCGACACCCACACACAATTCCTTCTCTATGCTCGATAACGATGTAGAAAAAGAGGACCATCAACCCCAGCCAACAGAAAGGATACCAAAACCTCCACCTATATTCATCGACAAAGTTAATAATATTCGTCCCTTAATAAAATTGCTGGACGAAACCGTGAAAGATCTTTTTGAAATTAAAGTATTACCCAAGGATCAGGTAAAAATTCAACCAGCAACAACAGACGCGTACAGGATCATTGTCAATGAACTAGATGCTAAGGGCACAGAATATTTTACTTACAAACCCAAACAAGAACGGAACTTTAAAGTCATACTTAAGAACATACATCCATCGACTGATACTGATGATATTAAAGAAGCATTGGCAAAGCTGGGGCACATCACCACTAATATCTGGAATATCAAACAAGCATTGACCAAAACCCCGTTGCATATGTTTGTAGTCGAACTCCAACCTAGCTCAAATAATAAAGATATTTATAAAATTAAAAACCTGCTATATTGTCGCGTAAAGTTTGAACCACCAAAACCAAAACGGACTATACCTCAGTGTGCCAATTGTCTTGATTACGGACACACAAAAGCCTATTGTCGTCGTTGTCCAAGATGCATTAAATGCGCCGGAAATCATGCATCGTCCACATGTGCGCGTGAAGATCGATCGGATGACGTCAAATGCGCTTTATGCGATGGAAATCACCCTGCGAACTATAAAGGCTGCTCTGTCTTCAAGGAGCTTCAGAAAAAGAAATACCCTGCTCTTCGAGTCAGAGCTCCTCAACAAGATCTGAACATCCCTACTTCTAATCAAGTCCAACATCCAATTCAGCCATATGCTGACGTCGTTCGCTACGGTCTAAATAAGAAACCACAAAACCAAAGGCTTTACAAACCTCAGCATGTAACAGTTGCAACTCACACTCCTCCGCTACAGGATCCTAATCTGCCTAAATCTCAAACCCAACAAACTGGAAAGTCCAATGAAACCAATAATGACATTAAAGAACTCTTGGATATGCTTAAACAAATGATGCAACAATTGAACAACATGACAAGCCTTTTGCTAAGTGTAATATCCGACTGGCGATCGCAAACGACAAATCAAGGCAGTTGCGAGGATTTTATTCAGGCGGGAGGCAGGCGGCCCACCGTGCCCCCCCGCAACTAAGTGTATTTAAACCCATAATCCTCGGCTTGTGGAATGCAAATGGGCTGTCAAATCATACTCAAGAACTAATATATTTTTTGCAAACTCATCAAATTGATTTTATGCTTATTTCTGAAACGCATTTTACCGTCAAATCCCACTTCCAAGTGCCAAGGTACAAATTGTATCACACTAACCACCCTGATGGCGGAGCTCATGCAGGTTCTGCAATACTGGTCAGGGACAATGTCAAACACTACGTCCACAATCCAATAAGCACTAATGAAATTCAAGCCACTACCATCTCTATTGAGAGTGCAAGTGGCCCAATACTGGTCTCAGCGCTTTACATACCCCCAAAGCACAACCTAAAAGCTGAGCAATATATGTCTTTCTTCAATCAACTCGGCAATAGATTCATTGCAGCGGGGGACTATAACGCCAAACATACTGACTGGGGCGCAAGAACCACTACTACGAAGGGTCGGGAACTAAAGAAAGCTGTCGAGCAACTTAACCTATGCGTTACATCTACTGGAAAACCGACATATTGGCCTTCCGATCCAAAGAAGAATCCTGACCTGGTTGATTTTTTCGTAACGAAAGGTCTTCCCATCTCTTCCCTACATTGCAAATCTACATACGAACTATCGTCTGATCACACACCTGTCATAGCCGTACTGTATAATGAGCCTGTGGAAGTAACAAAACCTTGCAGGATTCATTCTCGAAGAACTAACTGGGAATACTTTCGAGAAATTATAGTCAGCACAATAGATAAACATATACCCTTGAAATCAGATGACGATATAACCACAGCTGTTGAGAGTTTTAACAATTGCATTCAAACTGCTGCCTGGAAAGCTACGCCCAAACACAGAGATATTAAGATCATACCCATGTATCCACAAATAGCAACCGAACTAATACTTAAAAAGAGACAGGCAAGAAAACAGTGGCATACCTCTAGACATCCAGAAGATAAGAAAAAATTTAACAAACTAGCGAAGAAAGTTAAGAACACTCTAGAAGACATCAGGAACATAGAAATAGAAAATCGCTTGCACAGCCTAGATGCCACCTCTGCAACAGATTACTCTTTGTGGAAGACAACTAAATCTTTAAAAAGCCCAATATCTTTCCAATCACCACTTCGACGGGATGATGGCACGTGGGCCAAAAGTGACGCTGAAAAATCAATCTTGTTTGCTCAGCATCTTTCGCGAGTGTTCACGCCGAACTCTGCTGACGGCTCTAGCAAGATATCTGAAGTAACAGAAGCTCTATCGACACCGCATCAGCTTTCACCTCCCATAAAAAAGTTCACGGCAAGTGAAGTTCGTTCCACAATCAATAATCTTAGCTTGAACAAAGCTCCTGGTTATGACTTAATAACAACTAAAGCCATGAAGGAACTTCCTTCCGTAGCCATTGACTTACTAACTGCTATATATAACGCTATACTGCGAAGAGAATACATACCTTCTCAGTGGAAAGTGGCTGAAATCATACTTATTCCCAAACCAGGAAAGGCTCCAGAAAACGTTTCCTCCTACCGCCCCATAAGTCTACTACCTGTTGCCTCAAAGATCTTGGAAATTCTCATTCTGAAACGCCTGGCTCCACTGCTAGCCAAATCTGATTTAATACCGACCCATCAATTTGGCTTCCGCAAAGGTCACGGCACGATTGAACAAGTCCATCGTTTGGTCGAGATGATTAATAACGCATACGAACACAAAAAATATTGTTCAGCAGCTTTTTTGGACATTTCGCAGGCATTCGATCGTGTATGGCATGAGGGCCTTCTTTATAAAATATTCCAAGCTTTACCTATAAACTTCTACCTAATCATTAAGTCATATCTTCAACAACGACACTTCTATGTTAAGCATGGAGACGACAGAACAAATCTCTACGAAATTAAGGCTGGTGTTCCGCAGGGCAGCGTAATGGGTCCTGTATTATATCTAATATACACTTATGACTTACCGACTAAAGAAGATGTTCTCGTTGGGACATTTGCTGACGATACTGCTCTCATCGCAATGCATGAGGATCCTGTATCTGCCTCGAAAATGTTACAGCAAAGCTTAAATGATGTCTCAGTGTGGCTGAAAGACTGGAGAATAAAAGCCAACGAAACGAAGTCGGTGCAAGTGACATTTACCCTCAGACGCGATACTTGTCCACCCGTTCAACTTAACGGAATAACAATTCCCCAGTCAGAAGATGTGCGTTACTTGGGTATATACTTGGACAGACGTCTTACATGGAAGAAACATATATTCACAAAAAGGAAAGCTCTTAGTGTACAGTTTCGCAAATTGTACTGGCTCTTGGCGCGTAACTCTGGCCTTTCACTGAACAACAAACTTCTTTTGTACAAGTCTATCCTCAAACCAATTTGGTCATATGGAGTTGAACTTTGGGGTACTGCAGCTCACTCTAATCTGGAAATTATACAACGTTTCCAGTCAAAAATACTTCGTATCATATCTCGAGCTCCGTGGTTCATTAGCAATTGTCATCTTCACCGTGACTTGTTTATTCCAACTGTTAAAGAGGAAATTCTCAAGAAACTTAAGACATATAAAAGCCGTATAAAAAATCACCCCAACATACTTGTCTGGAACATGATGGAGCCCACTCGCACTTTTAAGCGCATAAAACGGAGAGCTCCACAAGACCTCCTTCAACCGTAGAATCAGACTCACCATGATCATAGAAAATATTATATGGAGACGCCACTGGGCGTTTGCCATGCATGCCAACATTAAAACTTTTAACCACCAGCTTAATGCTTAATAAGGCAGATTGCAGGTTTAGAGGAGATTTAAAAAAAAAAAAAAAAAAAATTTATCATGTGACATGTAACTATATAATAACGTCTTACTAATAGATCTAATAAGCAAGTAAAAGTTGGTTTAATTGAAAATATTACATGTACTGTTTCACACACATGTGACGTCACCTTAATTATTATTTTTTATTGTATATGTATATATGTACCAAATTATCCGGTTACAAAAAAATTGTACAATAAATCTATAATCTTTGTTTTGTTCGTTGATAAATAACTTACTAAAATAAAGTACAAATAATACCTATAATAAAAATGTGCCTTGAATTCATAATTGATAAATATACAACCGATTCAGAAGCAGTACCTATCTATGGAGAAGAACCGGCAAGAAACTTGCCATAATTGCTCTTTTTAAATCACGTCAATATTACATTTTAATTTTTAATTTTACGGATTTTGCAACATCTTGTCATAGGAACCTCCATTGTGCATTAACAAATTTTAAAAAAATATTGCTGAATTAGTCGAGTCCTTCAGTTTTACGCTTAGCAACACATTTGGCTATTCATTTTTACAATACAAAGGATATGCATAATAGTGAATGAACATAATAATTATTTAGTTTGATTAAGAAATAGGAAATGCTCCACTTTTTTAATCAAATCATTTATGTTGTGATAATAATAGTTTCTGTAGCCCACTTTGAATTTAATTATAGATGTTATCTAGGGTAATGTTTTATTTATATTGATAAATCTTGTAAAATAGTATTTATTATAATTATTATAATATATAATGTTACATATGTAATTTGTAAAATTAAATTGTAAAACTGACATGATTTAAAAGAGCAACTATGGAGTTTCTTGCCGGTTCTTCTCCGTAGATACTGCTTTCCGAATTTGTGGTAAATGTAAAAATATGTAATGAAGTTTCAAAAGTGCTTCTAGAAGAAGTCTAATTATTGAATGAATAAATGTTTGAGTTTGAGTAAAAATGTAAAGTAAATAATATATTTCTTGATCTGTGTTGATTATTTTCTAATTTTCTTTCGATTTTCATATCATACATTAAAAATTGGCTAGATACAATTACATAAGAATAAAAATATGTCTCCTTTGATATAATATATTTAATCAAATACTTATCATGTGAGAAGATAAATACAAAAAGAACATAGATATGTCACTTGTTTGATATACCAATGGATTAATGGGAAAATGTTTCATTAAAATAATAATGTTTCAAAGATTATTGTTTGTATACATTTATATACAACTACGCTTTTACAAATTATTTATGTTTCACAATATAAATATTGGCATAATTACGACTCTTTGTAACGTGTTGAAAGCAATTGCACTGTTCAAAGTGGGATGTTTCAGTCAATTAACCAATTTAGTGTCCAAGGACGTAAATGCGTGCAATATTTCTTTTTTTTTTTTCATGAAACTCGCACGATTTTCGTATTCAGTATCGTGCCATCATTTTTGGCTGACCAATTAATAACGTATGCAGAATGTGACCCGAGACCCGTTACGATTTATGTATGAATGTCATGATTCACCGTGATACTGGTGTTATAGCTTTGTAAACGCCGCGATGACGAAAAAAATAAAGAGTTAGAAAGCCCCTACCTTGTAGACATCTCCGTAAGTGCCCGAACCGATCCTCTGTATGAGCTCATATTCGTCTTGAGGATTTCTCCGTGATATATCTGAACTTAAAACACCACCACTATGCGCCATAATCACTAGCGAACACTAATAAAACATTTATTTACACTTTCATCTCATTATTCACATAATTGTTAGACAAAAACGTCGACAAATTAATTATTTTTACAACACAAACTCGACATCTCCCACAGTTCTGACGTTTGATAGATCACGAAAAAATAAAAAATGTAGACAAAAAATAATGAATGTCACGTCTGATATCTGTTTAGTGTTACTAGTTCAAAATAAGTTAACCCTTATTCAAACGCAAGCCTGTGGAGGAGCTAACAAAAAAGGTCGTAGATTTCAAAAATACACACAAAAAAGGGGTTAGTGGGGGGGAAGTACCCTTTTTTCGGTGGGAAGTATATATCCCGTCATCTGTTCTCTCTTGTAAAAAGTTTGGAAAGGTGGGAACTATAGCTCCCAGTGTCCACTCCAGACATCAATATTTTAAAACTCTAGTTAGTTGCCCTGACTCCACTTGTGAATTTAATGTTATCGTAAAAAATTATAAAGATCAAGTTTTTTAATAAAGGAGGTGAAAGTACTCATCAATGCAAGTTTCTTTTACTGAGGGAAGAATTCGGGAATTGAAAAATGAATGACTTCAACATAAAAATGGCATTTTTCTACAACAAAATAAAAACAATAGGTAAATACTAATGTATTGAGTTAAGATTTCTAATTATCTTTTTTTTTTTTTTATGCTGCGATAGGGGAGCACTTGGCCACGATCTCGCCTGATGGTAAGCTGAGATGTGGCCTAAGATGGAGCGTGCTTCCCTAGAATGTACCTGTTCACTCTCCTCTTGAAGGCCCCCATATTGTACTCATCGGGGAACACAGATTCAGGAAGCATGTTCCAGTCCCTAGCGGTTCGAATAAAGAATGTCGATCCGAACCGCTTAGTCCGGGTACATGGAACGTCTACCATGTGGCGATGCCTAGAATCTGTGCGCCTCGATGAACGATGGAAAAACGGGGATGGCGGAATAAGGTCGTGCAATTCCGCAGCGCACTCTCCAAAGTGTATCCGGTAAAAAACCGATAGACTTGCCACTCTGCGACGATGAGCGAGGCTCTGGAGTTTTTTGCCTACTAGCACATCGTCGTTTATGAGCCTCTTGGCACGCCTCTCTATCGCCTCAAGCGACTCCAGCTGGTACTTGGCAGATCCATCCCAGAGATGAGAGCAGTATTCCATGCACGAACGGACTTGTGCTTGGTAGAGATTGAGCAACTGTCCCGGGCTGAAATACTGCCTCACCTTTGCCAGTATACCAAGCTTTTTCGAGGCTACTTGGGGCTATGGATTCAATGTATGAACCAAAATTAAGAGTAGGCGTTAGGGTGATTCCAAGAAGCTCGAGGCGGTCAGTTATCGGCACGGATACACCTTGGAAGGGCATCTGATCAGGAAATAACGAATAACAATAAATAAGTTGCTTATACCAACTAAAAAAGATTTTTTAGACACACAGATTTTATATATAGAATTTCCGAATGTCGTGTGCAGTGACGAACACTGGGATGATATCTTCCCACTTATAGACTTAATTTCAATCGACTCTACCAAGGTATAAAAGAAAGATTCTGGGAATATTTTTACGTTTCACGCAACCTAATATACCATATATATAATAACCGTAATATAGTCTAGTTTACATAGCTAGAACTCAAATCTACTTATCTAATTTTTTTTGAGCACTACACCAAAAACTAAAAAATAACGGTCGTTTTCGGCTGCAAATTCAGGTCACCTGACTTTGACGTGTGTTTACCATGACATGTAATAATTTTCTGAAAGGTGTTTCATGAAAAAAAGTTCTCTAAAATGTTAAGATTGCGTAGATAAATATTACACTGCATTAGGTTTAAGCATATAAAAATAAAACACGATTTACTTCAATCTGAGACGTGGGAAGTATAGCTCCCAGCGTTTTAATAAGGGTTAAGACTTGAAAACTGATTCATCAACACAGTTCATCAACAAACTCATCAACAAACATATAAATTTATATTTGTTTCCTGTAGACTGTAGTATAGATAAGAACATATTTTGGTTTATGGATGGTGACAACTCCCCTCCGTCTCCTGTGTCTCTTTCTAGGGGTGAGTATAAAGATAAAAAATTCAGGATAATAAGGAAAAAAATGTTGTGTGGTTTTATGAAACCACGGTAAAAGTGAAACTGTTCGAACGGTTCCGAACACTGCTTTGTGTAGCGCATGTCGCGTGACAGTCGGCTGCCGAGTAGGTATACCTACTCGGCAGCCGCGATATACGCGACATGCGCTACACAGACCAAAAAGTTTGAGACGATGTAATAAAAGTTTCACTTTAAAAACTACAATGAAACGAAAGCTTTAATTTTTTTTCCAACAATTAATAATTACTAACGATAAATCAATTGCACGCATCAATTCACGCGCATTACTTTTTCTAGTGCTCGACTGTGCGAAGCGTTGCTGTAGTTGGAACATTCAACGTTAAGCATTATGCCGCATAATGCGCTCTAGTGCTGTAATTGGAAAACGGGGTATGAAACGCTTGCCACAGATACTACTATATTACTTGCTCTGTGACAGATACTTGCTCGTCTTGCTCTGCGGCCGCTTCGTGTGACGTCACAGTTCATGAAAACAAACAAACAAACCTCACAACAAACAAATCCTGTGAAACAAATCAAGTCAAGAAAATCTTTGATTCAATATTGTTATTCGTTTCTTATAATAATTGTTAATAAATCGTTAAGGGACATCAGTCTTCAATAGCCAAATACAAAAATCTACATACAAGTATTGTGTTGTGCCTAACTGCGAAAATAAAATAAGAAATGCTCAATGCTCCAAAGTATTTGTCTTTGTAAAGTAGTAATAGTATCTCAATGGTTTATAAGTGTAAAGTTATGTAGGTGTAAAGAGTTAAGAGGCGCTAAATATAGCGCCTCATTAATATTGTTGTGAAGATCACTTTGAGGTTAGTATTGAACTCTTTATTTTTATTGTAGGAAGTTCAGATCTGAACATCTTAATGTAAAGTAAATTTATGAGTTTGGTTGCTTCAAAACAGAGTATAAGTATTCTTTGTTCAAAACAGTATTCGCTTTTTCAAAATTCCGTTTTTTAATAATTTCACTAATCTATATCTAACATTTTTAGGTTGAAGAAGACACAGTTAACTACATGTAGCATAAAATCAATAATTTGCAATAAAAACAGACCTAAAACATTAAGATTAAAGAATGGTACATCCTTCCAAACAAAACTTTGCAAGAAAAACAGACCTAAAACATTAAGATTAAAGAATATTGGTATCCTTCCAAACAAATTTCAAAATAAAGCCGTCAATCTGAGCCTCTTGCATCTGAAATTTTATCCGATAGTGCCTCAACAACACAACATAATGTAGAATTACATACCGGTTTGTTGTCAACTCAAGTTTACTTATAAAACACAGGGTACACTTGGGAAGCAGTTTGCAGTACATAATTCAGTAGATAGTATATGTAGTGAGAAGATAACATTTTATAGTAACAAGACAATTCAAGTAAATACTAAAATACAATATATCTAATATCTATACTAATATTATAAAAAGGAAAGGTTTGTATGTATGTATGTATGGTTTTCATGCATAAACTACTGGACCGATTTTGATGATATTTGGCACAGATAATCTTTAGACCCTGAGAAAGAACATAGGCTACCTTTTATTGCGACATATGTACCACGGGTGAAGCCGGGGCGGACCGCTAGTGTAGAAATAACAGTTTTAACATCTATAATTTATTATAGGGTCCATATTATATAATGATGATGTAATAGTAATAGTCAGTTATATCCATTATTTTTTCAACTTTCTCAATAACATCATTTTCTAATAATTTACCCCTTTTCATTGCTTCTGTTTGATGACTTACAAGATTGTAAAAAATGTTGTGCATTTTCTGGTTTCGTCTGACTTGTACTAACTAAAAAATGGATGGATAATTTTTCAGATTCACTTGGCTGTTTGAAATATTTAATCTATTGGTTGTCCATGTCGTTTAATTCCATACCGCATTTTTAACGTGACAACGTCTTATAATTCGGTACAGCCGGCTGCACGCACGAAAAAACATGACTCATGCGGCGTTACCTCGTTCTGAGGCGTTCCATGTAAGGCTTGAAGTGCAAGCGAGAGCGCGGATCGAGCGACAAAGAAGCACAATCGGACGTTGCCACGTTCAACTATCGTCAGTAAACCGACTTTATAGACAACCAATTTTTTTTAACAAATACAACACTATCTCCACAGCGGTGAGCAGTGCACAGTATTCGCTTGCGTCAGCCGCGCATGGCTAGCCGTGCGACGCTGAGCCACTGCTGCTGCAGGGTCGTTGGCTACACATGCTAAAGCAGCGCATACGAGACTTGCCCCTGCTCATACGGCTAGAGCGGCCATATGGCTGGCGGATGATAACATTGTGCGGTTTCTCCAGGCGCTACCCAACTATAGATTACAGAAGAACGTGCAGGATGATAGGCCACCTACACAACAGGTTAGTACTACTGTGCTCGCTTCCCTCGCTACGCATCCGCGCTCTTGCATGAACAGCGGTGAAGTGACTGGCGGTTGATGATATAGTCTAGTTTATACAAGCACTGCCCAATTATTGGTTATTGAAGAATTTACAGAATAATGCGCTGACTACTCAACAGGTTAGCAGCTCTCGCTATGCATGCAAGACCAGTAAGGTGGCTGACGAACAATTCTGTGCTTCTTCTTTTCTAGATTATGATTGCTAAAGAATAAATATTTCAGGAATAATATACTTAAATGATAAAATATTTCAGGAATATATATAAATGATAATAACTAAAGGATAATGTGTGCAATATCTTCAGTCTGTTCGAGTCCACAAAGCCGAAAAAAATTCCTGTTTTTGCGGCGAAACAACTGAAACGACTAGCCCCGCCCATTCCGCCCAAATGATTAATGATATAAACTTCTAGAACTGTTTAAAATATACTCAGTCCTGCACATACATGCTATTTGCAACTCTACTGTTGAACTTATACATTAAAAATTAAAATGCTAAAAATAATTCAATTTTATCAAATGTGTAGGATATAAAAGCAGCTTATGAGCATGAAGCTGAAATCCTCGGTTCGAGTCTTGGCGATGAAGTTACTATCAAAGAGATAGTCAGCGACATGTACCAGCTTGAAGAGCCTTGCTTGCTGAAACTATGGTAAGTCAAATCCAACTAATTTAATAATATTATAAATGCGAAAGTTTGTGCGGATGGATGTGTATGTGGAGGTGTGTATGTTTGTAACTCTTTCACACAATTACTACTGAACAGATTACAATGAAATTTATCACACATATAGAGGGTAACTTCGATTAACACATAGGATAGGTTTCATCTCGGAAATCCCACAGAAACGGGAACTAGCGGGTTTTTCTTTGAATACGCGGTCGAAGCCGCGGGCGGAAAGCTGGTGGCAATATAATATGAAGCATTTTAACTCATATGAATATTTAAATAAATAGCAAAATGCCTAAATTAATATCTTTCCGGTTTCAAAAACATTTATTATTTGACTCATTATAATTTTTACATGGTTATTTTTTTGGTACCTAACGGAAAATATTTTGTTTTTATTTATTTGTACTGCCTAAAGGTACGTACCTATTTAAATTAACTCTTAAAATACGTACTATTGTAAATTAAACCAATATCACTACATAGTATAAAACAAAGTCGCTTTCTCTGTCCCTATGTCCCTTTGTATGCTTTAATCTTTAAAACTAAACAACGGATTTTGATGCGGTTCTTTTTAATAGATAGAATAATTCAAGAGGAAGGTTTTAGTATGTAATTTATTAGGTTTTAGACAAAGCGGGCGAAGCTGCGGGTGGAAAGCTAGTTTACTTATAAGAGAATAATATACATGATTGACTTGAAGGACTACACTTATTTTTATCCGGCTTGAAGGACCACGCACAAGTTCCACAACGAAAAACGAAACATAGTTGTCAATTTAAACAACCAAATAACGATGAATATTCATAACTAGCTGTGCCACGCGGTTTCACCCGCGTGGCCCCGCTCCTGTTAGTCTTAGCGTGATGATATAATTATAGCTTATAGCCTTCCTCGATAAATGGGCAATCCACCGAAAGAATTTTTCAAATCGGACCAGTCGTTCCCGAGATTAGCGCGTTCAAACAAACAAACAAAAACTCTTCTTTATAATATTAGTATAGATTAACACAATTATTTTACAGGAATGGATAAGCGCTAACATTTTGGCACTTCCGAGCACTATGAGTCCAGCTCTGCAATTAACTGATAAGTTTGTGAACGACTTGAACGCTGCGGCGGCCATCTTTACTGAGATTTCCCATAAGTGCTTGCTATTCTTGCATATAGAGGTCAGATTTTTTTTTATTTAGTTCTCCCAATCAATTTGTTTGGTTTGAATTTAACATTAAATTATTAGAGGTTTACACCGTTTACTAATTGAAGATTAAATTACCAATGAATAAAAGTTTTATGTGTGTGTGGATACTGGATTGCACCCTTGGGGGTGGTTATGTCGGTAACGAAGTATCTTATTTATTCTTTTTGTTTTGATCTTGCCGTAATTATAAGTCTGTAGCCAAAACATACAGTGCGACACAAAAGAGATGAAAATAAATGAGGGCGCCACCGTCGCTCATATAGCAACACTGATACTGCGACGCAAGCGATCTTGATACTATAGAATAAAAATCCAAAAATCTATATAATATAATCTAAAATAAATACCGCGATTTAAACCGTTATAATTGTTTCATTGTAGCAATAGTGTAAATTTAAGACAAAAATACATTAGTATTTTAATTGACCTACCTAGGTCAAATTTTACTTATTAATGTATTTGGAATTAGTTATTTTATAAAAATCGGTCAAGTGTTTAGACTGCAGAGGCGCACATAGAATCAAACATACAAACAAACAAGCATACATGCAGCTCAAACACATTACCCTCTTTCTGGGTCCGTCGGGTAGAAAAAAACAAGGCGATTTGAAAACCACATATTTTTATTTTTTTTGTAGATAAATTTTGTACATTAATATAATTCATCAAAATCTAAATATTCTACTCCTTCAAAGGACTGATCATCACTCTGTTTCGAAGTACTGGCAAGAGGGTACTGGGCATCTTCAGTATCTGTAAATATGATACAGTAAATATGATTTTTTTCTTATGTTTTGATTGATTAATAGATAGATAGCTGTATGAAAACAGTTATCACTATACTTTGTAGTAAAATCTAAACTAGGTACTTTATTTCAGGCTGGTTGGATTGGATATAACTTCTTGACTCAAATTGTGCTGGTCGCACTATAAAAACTAGTTTTTGTTTACATACAAATAACCTCAAATTAAATTGCGAAAACGTAATAATCGCCATACATACATACATTAAACACTCGTCACTAATGGAATATTCTATTTTACGTAGTATTGAGCAAAAATAAATGGAATCTCACCGGTATATTCTGCTGTACGTTTGTAAACGTTTTCCAAATCAGTCAATAAATTTCCAGCTTGAAATTCGGACAAACACCGAATAAAAACTTTATACACCACATCACGGACACCGCTACGTTTAACCTTTTTCATGATGTCTCCTTTTTTATTTAAATTTCTTGTTCTAAATAACAATTTTATCTCAATAATTCTCCACTTCACGAAAAAAACAACAAATTTTTATTCAACTTGACAGCTACATTGCCAATTCAGGGTTGCCAGGTAATGAAAAACGAATTAGTTCCAAAATAATTAATTTCATCTCTTTTATGTCGTACTATACTACTATTGTTTTTACAACATTTAAATTGTAATGAACGGTCTATGTAAACTGTATTAATCAATTATTACGTGTTAAATGAATACTTTTTATGTTATCCAACACAACCCCTACTCGTGTTACAGTACATAATGAACGGCTTCGGCGATATGATGTCCGCCGCGGTAGTATGGCGCTGGCAGTCAGCGCTGAGACACTGTCTTGCAGCGCTGAGACACTGTCTCGCAGCGCTGAGACACTGTCCGGCAGCGCTGAGACACTGTCTGGCAGCGTTGAGACACTGTCCGGCAGCGCTGAGACACTGTCTGGCAGCGCTGAGACATTGTCTGGCAACGCTTAGACACTGTCTCGCAGCGCTGAGACACTGTCTGGCAGCGCTGAGACACTGTCTGGCAGCGCTGAGACACTGTCTGGCAGCGCTGAGACACTGTCTCGCAGCGCTGAGACACTGTCTGGCAGCGCTGAGACACTGTCTGGCAGCGCTGAGACACTGTCTGGCAGCGCTGAGACACTGTCTCGCAGCTCTGCGGCTCCCGCACGACGCGCTCTGCTGCTGGCACACCCTAGGTGAGGCTCTATGGAGCTATATTGGGAATGTAATAGGTGGTGACCAAAATGTGTAAACTGCACCTTCTCACGTGGTTATGTGAGTATACAGGGTGTAATCGTTAAGTGTGCACAGGCGATTATTCCGTAACTATAACAGATATCAAAAAACTTTAAACTGATATCGAAAGCCCTTTACCTAATGAGTAAAATGACAGTAATAACTTTTTAAGAATGAAACGGGAAATATCTAAAAAGTTTACATCAAACACTCCCATACATTTATACTGCTAACACGTTCGGCGGCACGCAAGGTACGATTTTATATTGCTAACACGTTCGGCGGCACGCAAGGTACGATTTTATACTGCTAACACGATCGGCGGCACGCAAGGTACGATTTTATACTGCAAACACGTTCGGCGGCACGCAAGGTACGATTTTATACTGCTAACACGTTCGGCGGCACGCAAGGTACGATTTTATACTGCTAACACGTTCGGCGGCACGCAAGGTACGATTTTATACTGCTAACACGTTCGGCGGCATGCAAGGAACGATTTTATACTGCTTACACGTTCGGCGGCACGCAAGGTACGATTTTATACTGCTTACACGTTCGGCGGCACGCAAGGTACGATTTTATACTGCTAACACGTTCGGTGGCACGCAAGGTACGATTTTATACTGCTAACACGTTCGGTGGCACGCAAGGTACGATTTTGTGTTGCTAAAACTAGAGGCGGCACGCAAGGTACGATTTAATACTGCTTACACGTTCGGCGGCACGCAAGGTACGATTTTATACTGCTAACACGTTCTGCGGCACGCAAGGTACGATTTAATACTGCTTACACGTTCGGCGGCACGCAAGGTACGATTTTATACTGCTAACACGTTCTGCGGCACGCAAGGTACGATTTTATACTGCTAACACGTTCGGCGGCACGCAAGGTACGATTTTATACTGCTTACACGTTCGGCAGCACGCAAGGTACGATTTTATACTGCTTACACGTTCGGCTGTACGCAAGGTACGATTTTATACTGCTTTACACGTTCGGCTGTACGCAAGGTACGATTTTATACTGCTTACACGTTCGGCTGTACGCAAGGTACGATTTTATACTGCTTTACACGTTCGGCTGTACGCAAGGTACGATTTTATACTGCTAACACGTTCGGCTGTACGCAAGGTACGATTATATACTGCTAAAAATAACACGTTTGGCGGCAAGCAAGGTACGATTTTATACTGCTTACACGTTCGGCGGCACGCAAGGTACGATTTTATACTGCTAACACGTTCGGCTGTACGCAAGGTACGATTTTATACTGCTTACACGTTCGGCTGTACGCAAGGTACGATTTAATACTGCTAGCACGTTCGGCGGCACGCAAGGTACGATTTTATACTTCTAACACGTTCGGCAGCACGCAAGGTACGATTTTATACTGCTAACACGTTCGGCGGCACGCAAGGTACGATTTTATACTGCTTACACGTTCGGCGGCACGCAAGGTACGATTTTGTGTTGCTAAAACTAGAGGCGGCACGACAGGTACGATTTTATACTTCTTACACATTTGGCGGTACGCAAGGTATGATTTTATGTTGCTTAAACTAGAGGTGGCACGCAAGGTACGATTTTATACTGCTAACACGTTCGGCTGTACGCAAGGTACGATTTTATACTGCTAACACGTTCGGCGGCACGCAAGGTACGATTTTATACTGCTTACACGTTCGGCAGCACGCAAGGTACGATTTTATACTGCTTACACGTTCGGCTGTACGCAAGGTACGATTTTGTGTTGCTTAAACTAGAGGCGGCACGACAGGTACGATTTTATACTTCTTACACATTTGGCGGTACGCAAGGTATGATTTTATGTTGCTTAAACTAGAGGCGGCACGCAAGGTACGATTTTATACTGCTTACACGTTCGGCTGTACGCAAGGTACGATTTTATACTGCTAACACGTTCGGCGGCACGCAAGGTACGATTTTATACTGATAACACGTTCGGCGGCACGCAAGGTACGATTTTATACTGCTAACACGTTCGGCTGTACGCAAGGTACGATTTTATACTGCAAACACGTTCGGCGGCACGCAAGGTACGATTTTATACTGCTCACACGTTCGGCGGCACGCAAGGTACGATTTTATACTGCTTACACGTTCGGCTGTACGCAAGGTACGATTTTATACTGCTAACACGTTCGGCTGTACGCAAGGTACGATTTTATACTGCTAACACGTTCGGCTGTACGCAAGGTACGATTTTATACTGCAAGCACGTTCGGCGGCACGCAAGGTACGATTTTATACTGCTCACACGTTCGGCGGCACGCAAGGTACGATTTTATACTGCTAACACGTTCGGTGGCACGCAAGGTACGATTTTATACTGCTTACACGTTCGGCGGTACGCAAGGTACGATTTTATACTGCTAACACGTTCGGCTGTACACAAGGTACGATTTTATACTGCTAACACGTTCGGCGGCACGCAAGGTACGATTTTAAGGCCGCTGCATACGTGACGGGAAAATACCTCGGACGGGACGTGAGCGGGACGGGCACGTGATTGCCTCGTTCACAACGGGAACGTGGAGCAAACGCATACGCACCGTGACGTGATTCTGATCTAACGTGCTAGTGTTGTGAACAACGAAAGATGGATTTTTCAATTCAAGAATTGGCTTTAATTGCTATTGCTCTAGATGACGAAGAAGCTACGACCGTCAAGAAAACATTAACATCTTTGTAATCTACATTCTGCAAATAAATAAATTTGAATTTGAATTTAAACTAAACAATACTGTTTTTGATTTATAAGCTTAAGATGTTTCATTTTTATATTTTTGGTAATAATGCCGCCATAAAACAAAAATATTATGCACTAAAATTATTTTGGCATTTTAAACATAAAATACGTAATTCAGAACACGATGAAGTGTCACAGGAATCATCATAGGTGAAAAGGACTAAGTATAGTTAGGAATACCACAATATATTCATTAAATAACACTTACCGTTTTCACTGTATGACAATTTCACAGCAATTTTACGCCATAAATAATTTTTATAAAAATAAAATTGCCATATTTTGTATTTAAATATTGTGGGTTCGCTAAATTATACAACGCTGGATAAGAGCGTACACATTCGATCAGTTTTTCATCGTCCATTTTCGATACTTGGAAGGCGTCACTATTAATCTCTCCGGCACGAACGGAGCGACTGTGCATACGTAGCGAAATCACGGACGGGACGGGGCACGTGCGGGACGGGACGGGACGGGGACGTGCTAAACATCGTCGGCGACGATATTTTTCCCGTCCACGTTCCCGTCCCGTCGATGTTCCCGTGACATATACGTATTTGGATACATTTTGTATGCAACGATGTTTCCAAAACTTCCCGTCACGTCCCGTCCGGGTAAAATCCCGTCACGTATGCAGCGGCCTTTATACTGCTTACACGTTCGGCAGCACGCAAGGTACGATTTTATACTGCTTACACGTTCGGCTGTACGCAAGGTACGATTTTATACTGCTAACACGTTCGGCGGCACGCAAGGTACGATTTTATACTGATAACACGTTCGGCGGCACGCAAGGTACGATTTTATACTGCTAACACGTTCGGCTGTACGCAAGGTACGATTTTATACTGCAAACACGTTCGGCGGCATGCAAGGTACGATTTTATACTGCTCACACGTTCGGCGGCACGCAAGGTACGATTTTATACTGCTTACACGTTCGGCTGTACGCAAGGTACGATTTTATACTGCTAACACGTTCGGCTGTACGCAAGGTACGATTTTATACTGCTAACACGTTCGGCTGTACGCAAGGTACGATTTTATACTGCAAGCACGTTCGGCGGCACGCAAGGTACGATTTTATACTGCTCACACGTTCGGCGGCACGCAAGGTACGATTTTATACTGCTAACACGTTCGGTGGCACGCAAGGTACGATTTTATACTGCTAACACGTTCGGCGGCACGCAAGGTACGATTTTATACTGCTAACACGTTCGGCGGCACGCAAGGTACGATTTTATACTGCTTACACGTTCGGCGGTACGCAAGGTACGATTTTATACTGCTAACACGTTCGGCTGTACGCAAGGTACGATTTTATACTGCTAACACGTTCGGCGGCACGCAAGGTACGATTTTATACTGCTTACACGTTCGGCAGCACGCAAGGTACGATTTTATACTGCTTACACGTTCGGCTGTACGCAAGGTACGATTTTATACTGCTTTACACGTTCGGCTGTACGCAAGGTACGATTTAATACTGCTTACACGTTCGGCGGTACGCATGGTACGATTTTACACTGCTTACACGTTCGGCGGCACGCAAGGTACGATTTTATACTGCTAACACGTTCGGCTATACGCAAGGTACGATTATATACTGCTAACACGTTTGGCGGCAAGCAAGGTACGATTTTATACTGCTTACACGTTCGGCGGCACGCAAGGTACGATTTTATACTGCTAACACGTTCGGCTGTACGCAAGGTACGATTTTACACTGCTTACACGTTCGGCTGTACGCAAGGTACGATTTAATACTGCTAGCACGTTCGGCGGCACGCAAGGTACGATTTTATACTTCTAACACGTTCGGCAGCACGCAAGGTACGATTTTATACTGCTAACACGTTCGGCGGCACGCAAGGTACGATTTTATACTGCTAACACGTTCGGCTGTACGCAAGGTACGATTTAATACTGCTTACACTTTCGGCGGTACGCAAGGTACGATTTTATACTGCTAACACGTTCGGTGGCACGCAAGGTACGATTTTATACTGCTAACACGTTCGGCGGCACGCAAGGTACGATTTTATACTGCTTACACGTTCGGCGGTACGCAAGATACGATTTTATACTGCTAACACGTTCGGCTGTACCCAAGGTACGATTTTATACTGCTTACTCGTTCGGCTATACGCAAGGTACGAATTTATACTGCTAACACGTTCGGCTGTACGCAAGGTACGATTTTATACTGCTAACACGTTCGGCGGCACGCAAGGTAAGATTTTATACTGCTAACACGTTCGGCGGCACGCAGGGTACGATTTTATACTGCTAACACGTTCGGCGGCACGCAAGGTACGATTTTATACTGCTAACACGTTCGGCGGCACGCAAGGTACGATTTTGTGTTGCTAAAACTAGAGGTGGCACGACAGGTACGATTTTATACTTCTTACACATTTGGCGGTACGCAAGGTACGATTTTATGTTGCTTAAACTAGAGGCGGCACGCAAGGTACGATTTTATACTGCTAACACGTTCGGCGGCACGCAAGGTACGATTTTATACTTCTAACACGTTCGGCGGCACGCAAGGTACGATTTTATACTGCTAACACGTTCGGCGGCACGCAAGGTACGATTTAATACTGCTAACACGTTCGGCGGCACGCAAGGTACGATTTTATACTGCTTACACGTTCGGCGGCACGCAAGGTACGATTTTATACTGCTAACACGTTCGGCGGCACGCAAGGTACGATTTTATACTGCTCACACGTTCGGCGGCACGCAAGGTACGATTTTATACTGCTTACACGTTCGGCGGCACGCAAGGTACGATTTTATACTGCTTACACGTTCGGCGGCACGCAAGGTACGATTTTATACTGCTCACACGTTCGGCGGCACGCAAGGTACGATTTTATACTGCTAACACGTTCGGCGGCACGCAAGGTACGATTTTATACTGATAACACGTTCGGCGGCACGCAAGGTACGATTTTATACTGCTTACACGTTCGGCGGCACGCAAGGTACGATTTTATACTTCTAACACGTTCGGCAGCACGCACGGTACGATTTTATACTGCTAACACGTTCGGCGGCACGCAAGGTACGATTTTATACTGCTTACACGTTCGGCGGCACGCAAGGTACGATTTTGTGTTGCTAAAACTAGAGGCGGCACGACAGGTACGATTTTATACTTCTTACACATTTGGCGGTACGCAAGGTATGATTTTATGTTGCTTAAACTAGAGGCGGCACGCAAGATACGATTTTATACTGCTAACACGTTCGGCTGTACGCACGGTACGATTTTATACTGCTAACACGTTCGGCTGTACGCAAGGTACGATTTTATACTGCTTTACACGTTCGGCTGTACGCAAGGTACGATTTTATACTGCTAACACGTTCGGCGGTACGCATGGTACGATTTTACACTGCTAACACGTTCGGCTCTACGCAAGGTACGATTTTATACTGCTAACACGTTCGGCTGTACGCAAGGTACGATTTTTTACTGCTTACACGTTTGGCGGTACGCAAGGTACGATTTTATACTACAAACACGTTCGGCTGTACGCAAGGTACGATTTTATACTGCTAACACGTTCGGCTGTACGCAAGGTACGATTTAATACTGCTAGCACGTTCGGCGGCACGCAAGGTACGATTTTATACTTCTAACACGTTCGGCAGCACGCAAGGTACGATTTTTTACTGCTTACACGTTCGGCGGTACGCAAGGTACGATTTTATACTGCTAACACGTTCGGCGGCACGCAAGGTACGATTTTATACTGCTAACACGTTCGGCTGAACGCAAGGTACGATTTTATACTGCTTACACGTTCGGCTGTACGCAAGGTACGATTTTATACTGCTAACACGTTCGGCTGTACGCAAGGTACGATTTTATACTGCTAACACGTTCGGCGGCACGCAAGGTACGATTTTATACTGCTCACACGTTCGGCGGCACGCAAGGTACGATTTTATACTGCTAACACGTTCGGTGGCACGCAAGGTACGATTTTATACTGCTAACACGTTCGGCGGCACGCAAGGTACGATTTTATACTGCTAACACGTTCGGCGGCACGCAAGGTACGATTTTATACTGCTTACACGTTCGGCGGTACGCAAGGTACGATTTTATACTGCTAACACGTTCGGCTGTACGCAAGGTACGATTTTATACTGCTAACACGTTCGGCGGCACGCAAGGTACGATTTTATACTGCTTACACGTTCGGCAGCACGCAAGGTACGATTTTATACTGCTTACACGTTCGGCTGTACGCAAGGTACGATTTTATACTGCTTTACACGTTCGGCTGTACGCAAGGTACGATTTTATACTGCTTACACGTTCGGCGGTACGCATGGTACGATTTTACACTGCTTACACGTTCGGCGGCACGCAAGGTACGATTTTATACTGCTAACACGTTCGGCTATACGCAAGGTACGATTATATACTGCTAACACGTTTGGCGGCAAGCAAGGTACGATTTTATACTGCTAACACGTTCGGCTGTACGCAAGGTACGATTTTATACTGCTTTACACGTTCGGCTGTACGCAAGGTACGATTTTATACTGCTAACACGTTCGGCGGTACGCATGGTACGATTTTACACTGCTAACACGTTCGGCTCTACGCAAGGTACGATTTTATACTGCTAACACGTTCGGCTGTACGCAAGGTACGATTTTTTACTGCTTACACGTTTGGCGGTACGCAAGGTACGATTTTATACTGCTAACACGTTCGGCTGTACGCAAGGTACGATTTTATACTGCTAACACGTTCGGCTGTACGCAAGGTACTATTTAATACTGCTAGCACGTTCGGCGGCACGCAAGGTACGATTTTATACTTCTAACACGTTCGGCAGCACGCAAGGTACGATTTTTTACTGCTTACACGTTCGGCGGTACGCAAGGTACGATTTTATACTGCTAACACGTTCGGCTGTACGTAAGGTACGATTCATACTGCTAACACGTTCGGCTGAACGCAAGGTACGATTTTATACTGCTTACACGTTCGGCTGTACGCAAGGTACGATTTTATACTGCTAACACGTTCGGCTGTACGCAAGGTACGATTTTATACTGCTAACACGTTCGGCGGCACGCAAGGTACGATTTTATACTGCTCACACGTTCGGCGGCACGCAAGGTACGATTTTATACTGCTAACACGTTCGGTGGCACGCAAGGTACGATTTTATACTGCTAACACGTTCGGCGGCACGCAAGGTACGATTTTATACTGCTAACACGTTCGGCGGCACGCAAGGTACGATTTTATACTGCTTACACGTTCGGCGGTACGCAAGGTACGATTTTATACTGCTAACACGTTCGGCTGTACGCAAGGTACGATTTTATACTGCTAACACGTTCGGCGGCACGCAAGGTACGATTTTATACTGCTAACACGTTCGGCGGCACGCAAGGTACGATTTTGTGTTGCTAAAACTAGAGGTGGCACGACAGGTACGATTTTATACTTCTTACACATTTGGCGGTACGTAAGGTACGATTTTATGTTGCTTAAACTAGAGGCGGCACGCAAGGTACGATTTTATACTGCTAGCACGTTCGGCGGCACGCAAGGTACGATTTTATACTTCTAACACGTTCGGCAGCACGCAAGGTACGATTTTATACTGCTAACACGTTCGGCGGCACGCAAGGTAAGATTTTATACTGCTAACACGTTCGGCGGCACGCAGGGTACGATTATATACTGCTAACACGTTCGGCGGCACGCAAGGTACGATTTTATACTGCTAACACGTTCGGCGGCACGCAAGGTACGATTTTGTGTTGCTAAAACTAGAGGTGGCACGACAGGTACGATTTTATACTTCTTACACATTTGGCGGTACGCAAGGTACGATTTTATGTTGCTTAAACTAGAGGCGGCACGCAAGGTACGATTTTATACTGCTAACACGTTCGGCGGCACGCAAGGTACGATTTTATACTTCTAACACGTTCGGCGGCACGCAAGGTACGATTTTATACTGCTAACACGTTCGGCGGCACGCAAGGTAAGATTTTATACTTCTAACACGTTCGGCAGCACGCAAGGTACGATTTTATACTGCTAGCACGTTCGGCGGCACGCAAGGTACGATTTTATACTTCTAACACGTTCGGCAGCACGCAAGGTACGATTTTATACTGCTAACACGTTCGGCGGCACGCAAGGTAAGATTTTATACTGCTAACACGTTCGGCGGCACGCAGGGTACGATTATATACTGCTAACACGTTCGGCGGCACGCAAGGTACGATTTTATACTGCTAACACGTTCGGCGGCACGCAAGGTACGATTTTGTGTTGCTAAAACTAGAGGTGGCACGACAGGTACGATTTTATACTTCTTACACATTTGGCGGTACGCAAGGTACGATTTTATGTTGCTTAAACTAGAGGCGGCACGCAAGGTACGATTTTATACTGCTAACACGTTCGGCGGCACGCAAGGTACGATTTTATACTTCTAACACGTTCGGCGGCACGCAAGGTACGATTTTATACTGCTAACACGTTCGGCGGCACGCAAGGTAAGATTTTATACTTCTAACACGTTCGGCAGCACGCAAGGTACGATTTTATACTGCTAACACGTTCGGCGGCACGCAAGGTAAGATTTTATACTGCTAACACGTTCGGCGGCACGCAGGGTACGATTTTATACTGCTAACACGTTCGGCGGCACGCAAGGTACGATTTTATACTGCTATCACGTTCGGCGGCACGCAAGGTACGATTTTGTGTTGCTAAAACTAGAGGTGGCACGACAGGTACGATTTTATACTTCTTACACATTTGGCGGTACGCAAGGTACGATTTTATGTTGCTTAAACTAGAGGCGGCACGCAAGGTACGATTTTATACTGCTAACACGTTCGGCGGCACGCAAGGTACGATTTTATACTTCTAAAACGTTCGGCGGCACGCAAGGTACGATTTTATACTGCTAACACGTTCGGCGGCACGCAAGGTACGATTTTATACTGCTCACACGTTCGGCGGCACGCAAGGTACGATTTTATACTGCTTACACGTTCGGCGGCACGCAAGGTACGATTTTATACTGCTAACACGTTCGGCTGTACGCAAGGTACGATTTTACACTGCTTACACGTTCGGCTGTACGCAAGGTACGATTTAATACTGCTAGCACGTTCGGCGGCACGCAAGGTACGATTTTATACTTCTAACACGTTCGGCAGCACGCAAGGTACGATTTTAGTGACATATCACACTAGCGGATTGCGAGCGGTTTCAAAGCGGAGTGGGTGCGCAACGAATACGTTGCGGTTGCGCAGCGAATTCGTTGCGGACGCGTGGCAGATGCGCAACGTTTACGTCGCAGTCATGTACACTCATTAACAAAATGGAATCCGTGCTGGTTGTTACTTATAACTTGTGATAGTATAATAATTATGAGATCATTATTTTTTACGAGTTTCATAACATGTTAATGTTTAGGGTATTGTTTTATCTATTATTATTATATATTATTATATTATATTATTTTTATCCCCGGTCAGGGCAAATATTTGTGTGATGAACTCAATTATTTGTTCTTGGGTCTGGGTGTTATTATCTATATATGTATTTATTAAATATTATATTTATCGTCGCCTAGTACCCACAACACAAGCCTTAATTGAGCTTACTGTGGGACTAGGTCGATTTGTGTAATAATGTCCTATAATATTTATTTATTTATTTATTTATTTATTAAATCTTGGTCGAAATGCAATCAGATAACTTAATTGCTCATTAAGAAAGTTCATTAGTGAAATAAATGTTAAAGCTCCTTAACTAAAACAGGGCTATCTTATTATTAGATAAATAGCAGTGAATAGAAAATTTTATCAAGCAACCAGCAACTCACTATCACTTTGCTCATAATTAGGTTCACAAAATCTCTTTATAACATACGTTGCTATGGGAGAGATTATACTGGTCAGTCGTTACATACTTTTGGAATGTATGGTACATTCTAAAAGTCCTAGTAATTCAATTTTATAGCACCTTTTTTTAACAACTCCAGTTGTTATTACATCTTTAGTTAACTGTTAAGTAAGTGCATTTCCACAGTACGGTTAAAAAATTGAGTGCTACAGAAACGATGGAAATATTGAATGGAAGTTAGGCAAGGCGGAAGGGCTGGCTTTTGTGCGAGAGTATACAAAATGACGCGTCCGCAACGAATTCGCTGCGCAACCGCGGCGTGTTCGTTGCGCGCCCGCAACGTATTCTTTGGCACCCGCTCCGCTTTGAAACCGCTCGCAATCCGCTAGTGTGATATGGCACTTATACTGCTAACACGTTCGGCGGCACGCAAGGTACGATTTTATACTGCTAACACGTTCGGCTGTACGCAAGGTACGATTTAATACTGCTTACACTTTCGGCGGTACGCAAGGTACGATTTTATACTGCTAACACGTTCGGTGGCACGCAAGGTACGATTTTATACTGCTAACACGTTCGGCGGCACGCAAGGTACGATTTTATACTGCTTACACGTTCGGCGGTACGCAAGATACGATTTTATACTGCTAACACGTTCGGCTGTACCCAAGGTACGATTTTATACTGCTTACTCGTTCGGCTATACGCAAGGTACGAATTTATACTGCTAACACGTTCGGCTGTACGCAAGGTACGATTTTATACTGCTAACACGTTCGGCGGCACGCAAGGTAAGATTTTATACTGCTAACACGTTCGGCGGCACGCAGGGTACGATTTTATACTGCTAACACGTTCGGCGGCACGCAAGGTACGATTTTATACTGCTAACACGTTCGGCGGCACGCAAGGTACGATTTTGTGTTGCTAAAACTAGAGGTGGCACGACAAGTACGATTTTATACTTCTTACACATTTGGCGGTACGCAAGGTACGATTTTATGTTGCTTAAACTAGAGGCGGCACGCAAGGTACGATTT
Source organism: Colias philodice (assembly GCF_061535455.1). NCBI lineage: Eukaryota > Metazoa > Arthropoda > Insecta > Lepidoptera > Pieridae > Colias > Colias philodice. The sequence continues at coordinate 5,813,522 of NC_143112.1, forward strand.
TATACTGCTAACACGTTCGGCGGCACGCAAGGTACGATTTTATACTTCTAACACGTTCGGCGGCACGCAAGGTACGATTTTATACTGCTAACACGTTCGGCGACACGCAAGGTACGATTTTATACTGCTTACACGTTCGGCAAAGCGCAAGGTACGATTTTATACTGCTTACACGTTCGGCTGTACGCAAGGTACGATTTAATACTGCTAGCACGTTCGGCTGTACGCAAGGTACGATTTAATACTGCTAGCACGTTCGGCGGCACGCAAGGTACGATTTTATACTTCTAACACGTTCGGCAGCACGCAAGGTACGATTTTATACTGCTAACACGTTCGGCGGCACGCAAGGTACGATTTTTTACTGCTAACACGTTCAGCGGCACGCAAGGTACGATTTTGTGTTGCTTAAACTAGAGGCGGCACGACAGGTACGATTTTATACTTCTTACACATTTGGCGGTACGCAAGGTATGATTTTATGTTGCTTAAACTAGAGGCGGCACGCAAGGTACGATTTTATACTGCTTACACGTTCGGCTGTACGCAAGGTACGATTTTATACTGCTAACACGTTCGGCTGTACGCAAGGTACGATTTTATACTGCTAACACGTTCGGCTGTACGCAAGGTACGATTTTATACTGCAAACACGTTCGGCGGCACGCAAGGTACGATTTTATACTGCTCACACGTTCGGCGGCACGCAAGGTACGATTTTATACTGCTAACACGTTCGGTGGCACGCAAGGTACGATTTTATACTGCTAACACGTTCGGCGATACGCAAGGTACGATTTCATACTGCTAACACGTTCGGCGGCACGCAAGGTACGATTTTATACTGCTTACACGTTCGGCGGTACGCAAGGTACGATTTTATACTGCTAACACGTTCGGCTGTACGCAAGGTACGATTTTATACTGCTTACACGTTCGGCGGCACGCAAGGTACGATTTTATACTGCTTACACGTTCGGCAGCACGCAAGGTACGATTTTATACTGCTTACACGTTCGGCTGTACGCAAGGTACGATTTTATACTGCTTTACACGTTCGGCTGTACGCAAGGTACGATTTTATACTGCTTACACGTCCGGCGGTACGCATGGTACGATTTTACACTGCTTACACGTTCGGCTGTACGCAAGGTACGATTTTATACTGCTAACACGTTCGGCGGCACGCAAGGTACGATTTTATACTGCTTACACGTTCGGCGGCACGCAAGGTACGATTTTATACTGCTAACACGTTCGGCTGTACGCAAGGTACGATTATATACTGCTAACACGTTTGGCGGCAAGCAAGGTACGATTTTATACTGCTTACACGTTCGGCTGTACGCAAGGTACGATTTTATACTGCTTACACGTTCGGCGGCACGCAAGGTACGATTTTATACTGCTAACACGTTCGGCGGCACGCAAGGTACGATTTTATACTGCTAACACGTTCGGCGGCACGCAAGGTACGATTTTATACTGCTAACACGTTCGGCGGCACGCAAGGTACGATTTTATACTGATAACACGTTCGGCGGCACGCAAGGTACGATTTTATACTGCTTACACCTTCGGCGGCACGCAAGGTACGATTTTTTACTGCTTACACGTTCGGCGGTACGCAAGGTACGATTTTATACTGCTAACACGTTCGGCTGTACGTAAGGTACGATTCATACTGCTAACACGTTCGGCTGAACGCAAGGTACGATTTTATACTGCTTACACGTTCGGCTGTACGCAAGGTACGATTTTATACTGCTAACACGTTCGGCTGTACGCAAGGTACGATTTTATACTGCTAACACGTTCGGCTGTACGCAAGGTACGATTTTATACTGCAAGCACGTTCGGCGGCACGCAAGGTACGATTTTATACTGCTCACACGTTCGGCGGCACGCAAGGTACGATTTTATACTGCTAACACGTTCGGTGGCACGCAAGGTACGATTTTATACTGCTAACACGTTCGGCGGCACGCAAGGTACGATTTTATACTGCTAACACGTTCGGCGGCACGCAAGGTACGATTTTATACTGCTTACACGTTCGGCGGTACGCAAGGTACGATTTTATACTGCTAACACGTTCGGCTGTACGCAAGGTACGATTTTATACTGCTTACACGTTCGGCTGTACGCAAGGTACGATTTTATACTGCTTTACACGTTCGGCTGTACGCAAGGTACGATTTTATACTGCTTACACGTTCGGCGGTACGCATGGTACGATTTTACACTGCTTACACGTTCGGCGGCACGCAAGGTACGATTTTATACTGCTAACACGTTCGGCTATACGCAAGGTACGATTATATACTGCTAACACGTTTGGCGGCAAGCAAGGTACGATTTTATACTGCTTACACGTTCGGCGGCACGCAAGGTACGATTTTATACTGCTAACACGTTCGGCTGTACGCAAGGTACGATTTTACACTGCTTACACGTTCGGCTGTACGCAAGGTACGATTTAATACTGCTAGCACGTTCGGCGGCACGCAAGGTACGATTTTATACTTCTAACACGTTCGGCAGCACGCACGGTACGATTTTATACTGCTAACACGTTCGGCGGCACGCAAGGTACGATTTTATACTGCTTACACGTTCGGCGGCACGCAAGGTACGATTTTGTGTTGCTAAAACTAGAGGCGGCACGACAGGTACGATTTTATACTTCTTACACATTTGGCGGTACGCAAGGTATGATTTTATGTTGCTTAAACTAGAGGCGGCACGCAAGATACGATTTTATACTGCTAACACGTTCGGCTGTACGCAAGGTACGATTTTATACTGCTAACACGTTCGGCTGTACGCAAGGTACGATTTTATACTGCTTTACACGTTCGGCTGTACGCAAGGTACGATTTTATACTGCTAACACGTTCGGCGGTACGCATGGTACGATTTTACACTGCTAACACGTTCGGCTCTACGCAAGGTACGATTTTATACTGCTAACACGTTCGGCTGTACGCAAGGTACGATTTTTTACTGCTTACACGTTTGGCGGTACGCAAGGTACGATTTTATACTGCTAACACGTTCGGCTGTACGCAAGGTACGATTTTATACTGCTAACACGTTCGGCTGTACGCAAGGTACGATTTTATACTGCTTACACGTTCGGCTGAACGCAAGGTACGATTTTATACTGCTTACACGTTCGGCTGTACGCAAGGTACGATTTTATACTGCTAACACGTTCGGCTGTACGCAAGGTACGATTTTATACTGCTAACACGTTCGGCTGTACGCAAGGTACGATTTTATACTGCTTACACGTTCGGCGGTACGCATGGTACGATTTTACACTGCTTACACGTTCGGCTGTACGCAAGGTACGATTTTATACTGCTTACACGTTCGGCGGCACGCAAGGTACGATTTTATACTTCTTGCACGTTCGGCGGCACGCAAGGTACGATTTTATACTTCTAACACGTTCGGCAGCACGCAAGGTACGATTTTATACTGCTAACACGTTCGGCGGCACGCAAGGTACGATTTTTTACTGCTAACACGTTCGGCGGCACGCAAGGTACGATTTTGTGTTGCTTAAACTAGAGGCGGCACGACAGGTACGATTTTATACTTCTTACACATTTGGCGGTACGCAAGGTATGATTTTATGTTGCTTAAACTAGAGGCGGCACGCAAGGTACGATTTTATACTGCTAACACGTTCGGCTGTACGCAAGGTACGATTTTATACTGCTAACACGTTTGGCGGCAAGCAAGGTACGATTTTATACTGCTCACACGTTCGGCGGCACGCAAGGTACGATTTTATACTGCTAACACGTTCGGTGGCACGCAAGGTACGATTTTATACTGCTAACACGTTCGGCGGCACGCAAGGTACGATTTTATACTGCTAACACGTTCGGCGGCACGCAAGGTACGATTTTATACTGCTTACACGTTCGGCGGTACGCAAGGTACGATTTTATACTGCTAACACGTTCGGCTGTACGCAAGGTACGATTTTATACTGCTAACACGTTCGGCGGCACGCAAGGTACGATTTTATACTGCTTACACGTTCGGCAGCACGCAAGGTACGATTTTATACTGCTTACACGTTCGGCTGTACGCAAGGTACGATTTTATACTGCTTTACACGTTCGGCTGTACGCAAGGTACGATTTTATACTGCTTACACGTTCGGCGGTACGCATGGTACGATTTTACACTGCTTACACGTTCGGCGGCACGCAAGGTACGATTTTATACTGCTAACACGTTCGGCTATACGCAAGGTACGATTATATACTGCTAACACGTTTGGCGGCAAGCAAGGTACGATTTTATACTGCTTACACGTTCGGCGGCACGCAAGGTACGATTTTATACTGCTAACACGTTCGGCTGTACGCAAGGTACGATTTTACACTGCTTACACGTTCGGCTGTACGCAAGGTACGATTTAATACTGCTAGCACGTTCGGCGGCACGCAAGGTACGATTTTATACTTCTAACACGTTCGGCAGCACGCACGGTACGATTTTATACTGCTAACACGTTCGGCGGCACGCAAGGTACGATTTTATACTGCTTACACGTTCGGCGGCACGCAAGGTACGATTTTGTGTTGCTAAAACTAGAGGCGGCACGACAGGTACGATTTTATACTTCTTACACATTTGGCGGTACGCAAGGTATGATTTTATGTTGCTTAAACTAGAGGCGGCACGCAAGATACGATTTTATACTGCTAACACGTTCGGCTGTACGCAAGGTACGATTTTATACTGCTAACACGTTCGGCTGTATGCAAGGTACGATTTTATACTGCTTTACACGTTCGGCTGTACGCAAGGTACGATTTTATACTGCTAACACGTTCGGCGGCACGCAAGGTACGATTTTATACTGATAACACGTTCGGCGGCACGCAAGGTACGATTTTATACTGCTAACACGTTCGGCTGTACGTAAGGTACGATTTTATACTGCTAACACGTTCGGCTGTACGCAAGGTACGATTTTATACTGCTTACACGTTCGGCTGAACGCAAGGTACGATTTTATACTGCTTACACGTTCGGCTGTACGCAAGGTACGATTTTATACTGCTAACACGTTCGGCTGTACGCAAGGTACGATTTTATACTGCTAACACGTTCGGCTGTACGCAAGGTACGATTTTATACTGCTTACACGTTCGGCGGCACGCAAGGTACGATTTTATACTGCTTACACGTTCGGCAGCACGCAAGGTACGATTTTATACTGCTTACACGTTCGGCTGTACGCAAGGTACGATTTTATACTGCTTTACACGTTCGGCTGTACGCAAGGTACGATTTTATACTGCTTACACGTTCGGCGGTACGCATGGTACGATTTTACACTGCTTACACGTTCGGCTGTACGCAAGGTACGATTTTATACTGCTAACACGTTCGGCGGCACGCAAGGTACGATTTTATACTTCTTGCACGTTCGGCGGCACGCAAGGTACGATTTTATACTTCTAACACGTTCGGCAGCACGCAAGGTACGATTTTATACTGCTAACACGTTCGGCGGCACGCAAGGTACGATTTTTTACTGCTAACACGTTCGGCGGCACGCAAGGTACGATTTTGTGTTGCTTAAACTAGAGGCGGCACGACAGGTACGATTTTATACTTCTTACACATTTGGCGGTACGCAAGGTATGATTTTATGTTGCTTAAACTAGAGGCGGCACGCAAGGTACGATTTTATACTGCTAACACGTTCGGCTGTACGCAAGGTACGATTTTATACTGCTAACACGTTTGGCGGCAAGCAAGGTACGATTTTATACTGCTTACACGTTCGGCGGCACGCAAGGTACGATTTTATACTGCTAACACGTTCGGCGGCACGCAAGGTACGATTTTATACTGCTAACAAGTTCGGCTGAACGCAAGGTACGATTTTATACTGCTTACACGTTCGGCGACACGCAAGGTACGATTTTATACTGCTAACACGTTCGGCTGTACGCAAGGTACGATTTTATACTGCTAACTCGTTCGGCGGTACGCAAGGTACGATTTTATACTGCTAACACGTTCGGCTGTACGCAAGGTACGATTTTATACTGCTTACACGTTCGGCGGTACGCATGGTACGATTTTACACTGCTAACACGTTCGGCTGTGCGCAAGGTACGATTTTATACTGCTAACACGTTCGGCGGCACGCAAGGTACGATTTTATACTGCTTACACGTTCGGCGGCACGCAAGGTACGATTGTATACTGCTTACACGTTCGGCTGTACGCAAGGTACGATTATATACTGCTAACACGTTTGGCGGCAAGCAAGGTACGATTTTATACTGCTTACACGTTCGGCGGCACGCAAGGTACGATTTTATACTGCTTACACTTTCGGCGGTACGCAAGGTACGATTTTATACTGCTTACACGTTCGGCTGTACGCAAGGTACGATTCATACTGCTTACACGTTCGGCTTTACGCAAGGTACGATTTTATACTGCTAACACGTTCGGCTGTACGCAAGGTACGATTTTATACTGCTAACACGTTCGGCTGTACGCAAGGTACGATTTTATACTGCTAACACGTTCGGCTGTACGCAAGGTACGATTTTATACTGCTTACACGTTCGGCGGCACGCAAGGTACGATTTTATACTGCTTACACGTTCGGCGGTACGCATGGTACGATTTTACACTGCTAACACGTTCGGCTGTACGCAAGGTACGATTTTATACTGCTAACACGTTCGGCTGTACGCAAGATACGATTTTATACTGCTTACACGTTCGGCTGTACGCAAGGTACGATTTTATACTACTTACACGTTCGGCGGTACGCAAGGTACGATTTTATACTAACACGTTCAGCGGTACGCAAGGTACGATTTTATACTAACACGTTCGGCGGCACGCAAGGTACGATTTTATACTGCTAACAAGTTCGGCTGAACGCAAGGTACGATTTTATACTGCTTACACGTTCGGCGACACGCAAGGTACGATTTTATACTGCTAACACGTTCGGCTGTACGCAAGGTACGATTTTATACTGCTAACTCGTTCGGCGGTACGCAAGGTACGATTTTATACTGCTAACACGTTCGGCTGTACGCAAGGTACGATTTTATACTGCTTACACGTTCGGCGGTACGCATGGTACGATTTTACACTGCTAACACGTTCGGCTGTGCGCAAGGTACGATTTTATACTGCTAACACGTTCGGCGGCACGCAAGGTACGATTTTATACTGCTTACACGTTCGGCGGCACGCAAGGTACGATTGTATACTGCTTACACGTTCGGCTGTACGCAAGGTACGATTATATACTGCTAACACGTTTGGCGGCAAGCAAGGTACGATTTTATACTGCTTACACGTTCGGCGGCACGCAAGGTACGATTTTATACTGCTTACACTTTCGGCGGTACGCAAGGTACGATTTTATACTGCTTACACGTTCGGCTGTACGCAAGGTACGATTCATACTGCTTACACGTTCGGCTTTACGCAAAGTACGATTTTATACTGCTAACACGTTCGGCGGCACGCAAGGTACGATTGTATACTGCTTACACGTTCGGCTGTACGCAAGGTACGATTATATACTGCTAACACGTTTGGCGGCAAGCAAGGTACGATTTTATACTGCTTACACGTTCGGCGGCACGCAAGGTACGATTTTATACTGCTTACACTTTCGGCGGTACGCAAGGTACGATTTTATACTGCTTACACGTTCGGCTGTACGCAAGGTACGATTCATACTGCTTACACGTTCGGCTGTACGCAAGGTACGATTTTATACTGCTAACACGTTCGGCTGTACGCAAGGTACGATTTTATACTGCTTACACGTTCGGCGGCACGCAAGGTACGATTTTATACTGCTTACACGTTCGGCGGTACGCATGGTACGATTTTACACTGCTAACACGTTCGGCTGTACGCAAGGTACGATTTTATACTGCTAACACGTTCGGCTGTACGCAAGGTACGATTTTATACTGCTTACACGTTCGGCTGTACGCAAGGTACGATTTTATACTGCTTACTCGTTCGGCAGCACGAAAGGTACGATTTTATGTTGCTTACACGTTCGGCGACACGCAAGAGATGATTTTATGTTGCAAATATTAGTATGTGAAAGAATAAAGATGATCCAATTATTGTAATCAGCCTTATTTTATTATATCATTGTTTACTACAATGTTGTATAATCAAAATGATAATATTATTTAGTTATTTATTTAATAAATTTATTAAAAAATACATTGTGGTTTTATTTTTCCCTTGAAGCCGATCTATTATTACCAACCTATAAGTTGGATCGGCAAAAGTTATTGTTTTGCCTTAGCAGCTTCAGTACAAATATGTATCTGAATAATATTTTATGAACACATTTTGGACCTAATGAATTAATATAACTCTGGTTAGACATAGCGATACTAGAATTTCGTGTATGATACTTATTACTAACCTATCAGAAACTGATTTTATACACAACACAAAATCTATCGTTAAATTAATAATTATTATTTTGTATTCTTACTTTGTATTTATTTTTAAGGAATGATGTATGCACGATCTGTCGATTTACCCAAATAAATAAATAAATAAATAAATAAATTAATTATATAAATAACTCCAAAATCTGCATATAAGTGTACAATACTGACTCCGGCTCACGCAAAAACTACTGTAGAGATTTTGATTTAATTATTTATGTATTAGTCCTCGACAACATATTATAAAGTATAGACCTTAAAAATTATAATTTTATATTATTACAAACTGTGTCCCGCGGTTTCATGCGCATTGCTCCGCTCATGTTGGTCTTAGCGTGATGATATATTATAGCCTATAAACCTTCCTCGACAAATGGGAAATCTAACACCAAAAGAATTTTTCAAATCGGACCAGTTGTACCTGAGATTAGCGCGTTCAAACAAACACACTCTTCAGCTTTATAATATTAGTATAAATATAGATTATGTAGTTTTAAAATCATCTACCACGGAATATATTATAATACCTAGTAACAGAAGGTTCACTGTCTAACTTGGCCCTAACAAAAGTCAACTTTAGGCATAAATAATTGCTAGCTATATAGCTATAATAGCTTAGGGTTGGTACTCGCCGCCGATGTATCATGTACGCAAACACACATTTCACGTTTTCAAAGAAAAACCCGCATAGTTCCCGTTCCCGTGTGATTTCCGGGATAAAACCTATCCTATGTGTTATTCTGATGTATAAGCTATATTGTGGTAAAGTTTCATTCAAATCCATTCAGTTGTTTTTAAGTGAAAGAGTAACAAACATCCATACATCCATACTTACTAACTTTCGCCTTTGTAATAAGGTAGGATGAAACATCATAAAAAAAATGAAAAACCTAAGTATGTAGATGAGAAAAAATTATCAAGTTGTAGCAAAGATAATAATATAATGCTAGTTTTAGGTATTAGCACAGACTAATAATAATATACGCTAATACATACGTAGTATATTATTATTAGTCTGTGGTATTAGGAATAAATAGAGAAATTATTTTGAGAGCTTAAGAGCGTATACGCACTATGCGGGTAGCCGCATCGCAGTGCGCATAGAAATGAATATTAGTGCTTGCGGTCAGCCGGACGGCTACCCGCAATGCGGCTACACGCATAGTGCGTATACGCTCTTAGAGATGTATTTATACGTTTTTATTCTCAGGATGTTTAATAAAGGTTTAATGATTCTGCTATCAAGCACTAAGCGTAGACTACTAATGCCATCCATCTCAAAGAAAAAGCATCAGTACTGAGCAAATAATGACCTTTGTATGGTTAAATAAAATGGTTGACTGAAAAAATGTTTATCTATGCAGTATAAATATAACCCCTGAGTATAGTCACTAACAAAATAATATGGCATACAATGATACACAACATGCCCTATTATTTAAAGCCCCAATAAGCTATATTAGCAAATATTCTTAATATTAATTATTATATCTTAATTATTAAATTTCATTTACACAATTTTTGTGTTATACACCTTGTGTAATCGTTTTTTCCAGATATCATTATTTAAGATATCTTTTCCCTTTTCATTAAGTTACACCTCGGTTCGATCACAAATAATAGGAAAATAAAACAATGTAAAATGTTAAAATGGTATATTTATTACAATCCAATATCTCCAGCCGGCATTCGTGTTTACAAAAACATTTATTTAATCGCCGACTCTTCAATAATAACTTCTAACACTTTATAAAATTATATAATCTTTTTTGGTTCAATCCATTAAGTGCACTTCAAATGACGTAGCTTATTTCATATCAAGCATTCGGAAATTTACAATTTCCCAAAAAATTTGAATGTATGTATCTTCGACTTGGTACATTGAAAAATACATTACATTTCGTTTGTAACACATCAAGATGTTATTCGACTACTAAATAAGGTTGCGTTGTACACGAAAGTAACGAAATTATTGCCTAAGAACACAAAACACGAGTTTCACACTCGAAAGACATTCATTGGTGAAGAATTACATCAATTTTGATAAATTGCTAATCGTTTATAATTTAATTTTAAACTCTCTATGATTTACAACAATCCCGATCAGCTTTGCCGCTTGCTGTGAATTTAAAGAAAAAAAATCAGCGAAAAAAAAGTTAATTTGACATTTGACAGCAAGCAGCGAACCCGCCAAATTTAAATATTAAAAATTGAAACAGATTATATTCTATTCATCACAAATTTTAAATAAGCTCTGAACAGATTAACACAAGTCTACGATACGAAATATATATAAGTGCAAAATCATTGATATGCCTCTAGACTTGAAGCGGCGTTCCTGCATATTATTATAAACACATACATAAATAATGATAATCTTCCACCGATTTTTGTACTAATTCTAACGTATTTACAATCAAAACAAACGTTTTTGGTAAAAGCGCTTAAAACAAAAAAAAAATCTAAGAAAAAAAATACGTGGAGAACAATTCATTGTGATAATTATTTAAAATTGTGTATTAAAAACGCGTATTTGCTAAAAATTCAACAATTCAAGCACGCTTTGGCACTTTCACCATACACAAAATATATATTTTTTGGAAGAGAAATATATGTGATAGAATTACCTTTTAAAATCGCACTATGTTATATATTTAACAACATACTAACCACAAAGGTTTAAAGATAATTTTTAAACGCAAAGCCTTGACAAAATGTTCATTTCATTTACAATTAGTGCAATTTTAAAGGGAATAAAATCAAAGAAACACGAAAACTCATTTACAAATTTATATCTATTACACTAAATATTTCAAACGAATATACATATACAAACATTATACCGAGATCTGTTCAACTGTTTGTGAAAAATTTTGATTGTTAAATAAATTATTATGCTCGAAAGAAAATGATAGAATAAGTAAAAAGGTGTAGATAGGTTACCAACACAACATTCGATCGACGTCAAAGTGAGATGGCATGATTCAACTATCGCGAGCGAAAGAGACAACTGAAGTAAAATGTGGCTAATTGGCCACATTTCAACCTGTATATAAACCTTTTTACTTATGATGGGAAAGAAATATAAATGGATTATTAAACTTTTTTTTCTAGAACAAGTTAATATACATGTCAAAGTACTATAGAGCATAACAATTCTAATATTTTTTCATCTATTATTATCAACAGATTGTTAAAATATTCAGTAATCGATTTTAATAAGGTTAAATGAACAGACAGATAAAATATAGTATTGGAATACTTGATTCTTGCGATAGTTTTTATATATTTGTAGTTCTCAATACATAGTAATGATAATAATCCATAAATGTATAAAATTTGTAATAATACTTGATAGTATAATTGAATTAATTAGTTCTTTTTAATGATATTTCTTATCTGTCGCAGGCATCAAGTTATATTTTATTTTAAAAAGAAAAAAAGAGATTAATCTATGATAAATTTATTTAAACAAACGCGAAGGCACATTGGGTTTAATCGATTACTGTATATTTCACCAAATACATAGGGGATGTAAATAAAACATAACCAATTTAACTATTAAGTGCGCAAACACACATCCGACCTTACCTAATTACAATAATAATTAATTATTAATAATAATAATTGTCTATTCAGAATACATATTAACAAAGAATTAAATCTAATGGTAATTTTGGGAAAACGGGACCTTAAATTAATAGTAACATTAAATAATAAAAAAAAGAAAACACTTGTCCATCGCACACTCCAACTAGGCGTTAGAATAACTTAAGAAAGAATTGTTTTTAAATAAATAACTTTAAACTAAACGATGAGCAAGCGTCCGTGTTGCGTCACTATATTTTTTTTCGAATTTTTTATCGATTTTTTTGGAATTTTTTCGAACGCTGGAATTAACTACGAATCGTAAACAGTCTATGGGGGTGGAAAAACGATATTTTAACGATATTTTTCATACTGCGGGTAGGAACGAATTAGTTTTCACCTGCGGTTGGCGCGGGTGCGAGTACGCACGGGCGCTGTCACTTTCACTGTCACATTTTTCGCGTTTTTCTTATTTTTCACCGTTTTTCCGTTAACCTTCGGTTTGGCCTTCACATTCGTTGCCTTAGCTTTACCGTTGCTCTTGTTAACTCTCTTGTTTCTGGCAGATTTACTGCTTTCTATGGAATTGACTCGACGATCCGACTCTATAGATAGAGTCGGGATGACATTTTTAACTTCTGACGGCGACAGACTAATTTCCAAACGCCTACGTCTCGATCTTGTCATTCTGACGTTATCGTCGACTTTTTCTGGCGAAGGTTTCCTATTCCTTTTCGCTTTGACAACTTTTCTGACACTTTCATTGCTTTTACTCTGTCTGCCGTTTTGTCCCTTTTCCCTTAGTACGGGTTTGGTCATCTCTTCGTGTTTGCGTTTCCTTGTCACTCTCTTTTCATTCTCTATCGACTCTTTTTGCGTTCCTTCTGGAACTTTTCTAGGCCTCCCTCTACCACGTTTTTCTGGTGTTTCTACCCGACTGCGTAGTTCCATTCCCTCCTTTTTGCCTTCGATTTTTCTTCGTTTCCTCGGTACGGGAGATTGAGATACTTTTCTGCGCGTCGTTTTAGGGAACGCTACTTCCGTGTCCTCTAAGCCTTGACTACTTTCAATATAGATGTAGTCATCTAGTTTAGATTTGGGTTTAGAGTAGGTCTTTTCTACTGGTTTGACTGAGGGTACTTCATCGCTCGAATCATCGAAAGTCGGTTCAGCCGTTTCGTTGACTGGTGTGTCTTGTGTGTTCGCTTTTATGAGTTCCACATCGTTCTCTATGGAATTCTTGTTCATTCTGTTCTTGAGGTTGTTTATGGTTTCTAGAAGACTGTTCTCTCTGGTTTCTTCTTGCTCTATGGCGGTTTCAACCGGCTCGGTTGTACTCGACTTTCTCTGCTTGTTCTTATTTCTGCGCTTGTAGAGATCAGCTTTTGTCATGTCCTGTGAGAGAAAAGAAATTGTTAAAAATACAAATAGATTAATTTAGAAGTTAATCAACCCAAAAGGCGTATTGATTACGGACGGACTATTTTCAAGTAATTCATTTTAATATATAAAAAACGGTAACTGTCAACTCTACTTTTATTGAAGTCACTTATATTGTAGCCGTTAGGGCGTTTCGCCCCCTCTCTATGCCTGTATCTATTGACTGACCGGTTGACTTGGTTGGTAGTGGCCCTGCCTTCCAAAACAGAGGTCGTGGGTTCGATTCCCACCCGGGGCAAATATTTGTGTGATGAACATAGATATTTGCTCTGTGTCTGGGTTGTTAATTATAGATATAATTATTTATTTAAAATTATATATGTATGTTTACAGCCTTCAGGTTTCAATAACACAAGCGAAAGTTTAATATGGGATCAGATTGTGCCGTGTGTGAAAATGGTCCCGAAATATTAAATTAAAATGGTTGTTAATCATCTCAATAGATGGCGCGCGGTGTGTCCCTTCAGACACATAAAACTGAAAGAATAGAATAAATTCGATCGCTCTGGCGGGTCACGAGTGGCTGAGTTGGTCAGGCATCCGCCCCGGAATGGCGCGAAAGGATGCGGGTTCGAGTCCCACTGAGTGATCGAATTTTTTCTATTCTTTATAAATTTATAATATTAATTTATTTATCTATCCCCCCCCCCTCCCCCCACTCACCGCAAGCCTGAAGCCCTGTGCATCACTATCAGGCTCGTTAACACCGAGGGCCTGCAATAACGCTCGTACGCCCATCCTTTCGGCTGCGCGTACGCATAGTAAAGCGCGAACTATGCGCTTGCTGTCCGCTGATACTGTGGCCCAACCCGCGCCTAGAATGGAAAATACATTTATTTCAAAGATGAAGGGGATTCGAATTCGTATAATATCGATCTCTGTTATAAAAAAACATGTACTGTACGCGTTCAATAAATTAATAATGTATAATGTATTAGCTTTCCACCCGCGACTTCGCCCGCGCAGTCAAAGAAAAACCCGCATAGTTCCTGTTCCCGTGGGATCTTAAAAAACTTATCCTATGTCCCGGGGTAAAAAGTAGCCTATGTCCTTTCTCGGGTATCAAAATATCTTTATACCAAATTTCATGCAATTTGGTTCAGTAGTTAAGGCGTGATTGAGTAACAGACAGACAAACACTTTTTGAATTTGTATGTAAGCATGTTCGCATGTACGTGTGCATATACACCTGAACGTATGTATACCTGTAAGCATGTACACATGTGTTTTCCGGGACAGCTAGTATATACAGAAAGATAAACAAACAAAATAAACACTGACCGTCCATAGAGAAGGTGCCGGTTCGAATCCTGTCCATTAGCGAAGTGACGGGCTCCTTCCGAGAACTCGGCGCGAACGGCGCTTTGCCGCAGAGCATACAGTACTGGAAACAAGACAAAATAATTATTATACTAATATTTTATCATAAAAATGCTACATACATATTGCATAATAGAATATCAAAATAGATATTTAGCTAAGCAATATGTACGCAGCTTTTCGTTGAGTGGAAAAAAAAAAAACAAAATTTATTTCGATCAATGTTTTGTGTGAAGTGAATTTTCTACAAATAACACAAAACTTGATTTAGTAAATTATAAATATAAAATAAACAATAAATTCAACCGCGATCATAATATTATCTACTGCAGAATGCATTTCAATGTACTATAAATATCCACAGTAAGTTTAAACACACAAAAAAGACGCAAGATTTTACTTCCCACAAACTTCACAAAATTACAAACTACCTCCATCCAAAAACAATTTTTTTTTCTTCCTTTTTTATAATTTTTTCACCATTTTCACAATTTTACTAAAAATACTCACAAAAATAACGCCCAAACTCCACATATCGCACTCGGGCCCGTATCCAGAGCCCGTGCCGCGTACGCAGGATACAACTTCAGGCGCGGCGTACGGTAAACTATAATATAAATAATTAAAATTTATATTAAAACACGATTTTTTGATATGTAAAAAAATCTTTTTTCTAAAAAAAAACAGTCATGATACCTTAAAAAAATTTATTTGCAAACGTTTTTGTAAATTAGACGTCGAAATAAATATAAAAGTAAACCTATTTGAAAATATTACACAAATGAATCATCAAATAAATCCTAAACAAATAAAAATTACACTTGAAAAAATAACCTAATCACCAAATTCAAAATAAATCATGTAATTTAAGTAAGAAATATCTTAAAATAGATCTTAATTTTTCAATTTCCATTTTCTACCAAAGAATACTAAACAAAAAAAAGCCGGGTTACACTCCGGGAGTGCCGGCAGAAGTGAAAACTTGATTATTAACGTTGAGCATGTTTGATATTTTGGAATGGTATCCGTCTTACGCTTTTTCGATCAGGTCACGTGTCCTGACGCGAGTTTAACATTTTATACCCATTACAGAAAAAGTGCTCAACGCCGCTAAAGAAGTTTTCACTTCAAAAATAAGATCCAAATTACCTAAAGCACGGTGTCATCATTCGTTGCCGCTCTTCACTTTCGGGCAGACGACGCGCGAAACCAAAGTCGACAACTTTCACTTTAGCCTCGTTCAGACGGGACGTCGTTAGGAGAATGTTCTGGAAAGTTTATTTTAGTTAAAAAAAATTGGTTGTCTGTAAAGTCGGTTTACTGACGATAGTTGAACGTGACAACGTCCGATTGTGCTTCTTTGTCGCTCGTTCCGCGCTCTCGCTCACACTTCAAGCCTTACATGGAACGCCTCAGAGCGAGGTAACGCCGCATGACTCATGTTTTTTCGTGCGTGCAGCCGGCTCTATCGAATTATAAGACGTTGTCACGTCAAAATCATCATCAACTTTGTTTAAAATCAGACCACATTTAATTTAAACTACCACGACAATTGTGTTGTTGAATTTGTTCAATAGTTTTTGCTTGTTTGATGATTACTATTTTACATTTATATTTCTTCTTAATTTAGCGCTAACTTCTCTTCCCCTTTTGTCTCTTCATCTACATTTTTAGTATTATTTTTATCCAATTATAATAAAACCATCATTTTAAAGTGTTTTGAGAGTAAAATTCCAAAATCGCGTCCGACAATACCATCACGTCTTGCAGTAAGGCGACCATTTTGTTATCTTTAGATATTGCCAAAGCAGTTTCACTTCTGACACTCACCTCCGGCTTAATATCCCTGTGCACTACCCGACGTGCGTGCATATGTGCTACAGCTAGCGCCAATTGAGCCAGTAACCGGCGAGCTACTCGCTCACCGACTGTCCCCAGTTGTGAGGCCAGTTCCCCGCCACTGGCTAGCTCTGTTACTATGTATGTGAACGCCTGTAACAATAACATCATCACCATCAACCTCATTATCATCATAATAACAAGTGATAACTGCGTTAAAAACAACCGACTTCAAACTTGCACTTGCAACATTTACAAATACAGACAAAAATGCTCATAAAATAATAACTACTATATATATACTACTACTATATATTATCAGAATAAAATTTTTATGGGACCAATTCGACACCATCCCGCATCGAACAAAAAAAGAATCACGTAAATCGGTTCAGAAACCTCGGAGTAATCGGTGTACTACTCCGATAAAAAAAACATACCAGCCGAATTGATAACCTCCTCCTTTTTTTGATGTCGGTTAATAAAGGACAACCTCACCAACATAACTAGTTCGATTTTAATTTGATTTCAGAATACGTATAAGTTATTTTACAATTCAATAAATAATAAATTACACAAACACCTTTAAATAAATTAATGAATAATCTTCGAAATATTGCTTATATGACCGGGTTTTATTAAATTGGAAAATTTTATTAAAGATTTCATGTATATGTAGGAATATTAATTTCGAATCAAAAGACCAAATAGACAATATAATATCTTCCTAAAACACAAAAAATGTAGCTATGTTATAATTATTTCGTAGATGAAGACCGCCAAAACTATTGGTCTAAGTAGTGAACCCTGCGGCACACCCGAAGAAATTCTATAGCAAAATAAAACTTTTGCGCCGAATTTTATTTTTTGTAATAGTAATTACAGATACAATATGCTAATCAAGGTAGGAAAATATCAGAACCATGTTGACTGTCTGTCTATTGGCGAAACTTTTCAAAATTTCTTTTGTGATCAACTTTATCAAAAGCTGTACTAAAATCTGTATCTAAATTTAGCATTCAGTAGATCTCTAGTAAAATTACTAAGATTTGATATAGATGATGTATTTAAAAAGATTATATTCACAAAACTATCGTCAATATTGCATTTTTTTTTAATATCAATGTGAAGTGTGAACTATGAAGTTTTACAATAGATTTAACATCAAACATTTAACAATAGATTTGAAAAATTAATTCTCTGTTTCATTTATACCGCAATTACCAATAGGAGCGGAGAAATGCGGGTAAAACCGCAAGGCATAGTACGGATAAAAGTACATTTTAAATGAAGGTATGTCTTTTAATTAATTCAAATTAAACTTACAGAGTCCTGGAACACTTCGTGCAGTGTGATAATGTACGGCGACCCCTGACATGCTTTGAGCAGTTCTATTTCCTGTTTCACGTCCTTCTTTTGTGTTGATATTATCTGGAATTTGTCGTTTTAATTAACTTCAATATTTTCTAAATTTGAAGTTAATTTGGTTTTGTGAGAAATAATTAAGCGTGACTAATAAAACTTAATTTTGTCTCTTTCCTATTATTATTACAATAAAATCTGATTATATTCAGGGCCGATTTTTCAATGCTTGGATAAAACTTATCCGTCCAATAAAGTATTACACGATAATATTAAAATGTCACGTAAACTGTCAAATACGGACAATTAGAATACGTTTTTAAAATGGTAGTTTTATACATTATTCGATGAATAAGTTTTAACCAAGGATTGAAAAATCAGCCCTTAACTTAACAATAAATAAATCTTTTATAGGCAAATTCTACTTCTTGATTCACTAATATTTTCACTATCCCTTATTTATTTGCTACACTAACACATTATCTATAAATTCTTCGACTAATCCTGTTTTAGCATAAAAAAAAATAATTTCCGACAACATAAATTTCCTATAAAAAAAGCCGGGTTGCACTGGGGGAGTGCCGGCAGAAGTGAAAACTTGATTATTAACGTTCAGCATGTTTGATATTTTGGAATGGTATCCGTCTTACGCTTTTTCGATCAGGTCACGTGTCCTAACGCGAGTTTAAGATTTTATACCCAACGCCGCTAAAGAAGTTTTCACTTCAAAAATTACTATAATTACCTTAACAGCATATTCTTTCCCCGTCTGTCTGTGTATACACTTTCTGCAGACCGCATAAGAACCGTCACCGAGGAGCGGAGTACTTAGATCTACAGCGTACTTTTGGAAGAACGGCGAATCCTAAAATAAGCATAAATATAAATTTTAAGAAAAAACAAATTCTGTATTACATGTAATAATGAGATATCAAAGAAAAATATTCACTTATAATACCACAAGAGCTTCAAAATTATCGGGTATTTTCCGATAGGTTCGTTGCAAACATATGAAGGAGTCTAGTTTCACAAGCGCGAAGCGCGAGTGATTTTTCCTGAAAATCTTGACGACTTTATTTGTTTGCAGGGAACCTTGAGGGAAATGCCAGATAATTTTGAAGCTCGTGTGGTATTCGGGGGATTATTTTTCCGTCCCAAATGTCGGCCAATAATTTCACAATTGAATTCAACCTGTCAGTTTGACGTTAACTACCAGAGAAAATTTTCAAAAAATTATCAGTATAATACCATGTAGGTTGTACCACGTGACGTCGAATGGTGCAATTCTATTGGTCGATATTTGGGTCGGAAAAATAATCATTGATAGTCTACATCTACACTAATATTATAAAGAGGAAAACTTTGTTTGATTGTAATGAATAGGCTCATAAACTACTGGACCGATTTTAAAAATTCTTTCACCATTCGAAAGCTACATTATCCACGAATAATATAGGCTATATATTATCACGCTAAGACCAACAGGAGCGGAGCCACGCGGGTGAAACCGCGCGGCACAGCTAGTATGGAATATAATGTTATAGTGTATTCAGAAATTTAAAGTTAGAAACAAAATCCGGCTCGAAGGACCAAGAACCTTGAAATAGCTGTTTATCTACATACAAACATAATCTTATATATAAAAATGAATCGCAAAATGTGTTGGTAAGCGCATAACTCGAGAACGGCTGAACCGATTTCGATAATTCTTTTTTTATTATATTCCTTGAAGTACGAGGATGGTTCTTCTGTAGAGAAAACGTAAATATTATGTACCACGGGCGAAGCCGGGGCGGACCGCTAGTTTAATATAATGCAATCTCACCAATTGCTAATTTATTAAAACCAGAACAGGTATATTTATTGTTGCTTGTTTATTTATGCCATATCAATCAATTTTAATGCTTTTTCTACCAAATGGTCCTTTAAAAGTGCAATATAACAATCTTACATTAAAATTAATGTCATAAAAACTATACAATAATATTTACCTTAGCAACCCATCCCTTTAATTTGTCATGCTTTTGTCCCGTCGCCTGCATCCATATCTGGTCGGAGATCACATTCTCCGAGAACAAAATGCTCGGCGCTACGTACGAATAGCCTGAAATAGAGGATAAGTTTTTTAGTTATACCCTCATTTTCGATTAATACAAAAAATAGCTGGATGAATATTAAGTTGATGAACAAAGTGGATTGCTAGTTGAAGCTATAGTTTCGGTTTGTGTTATATTTCAGCCAATGCCAATTCAAAAAAGAAGCAATAAATTTATAAACGTTGTTACAGTATAGGTGTTATAAAAAGTCACTGTCTTGAAACATTTAATAACCCATTGAGCCCCGAACGGCCCAATCGGTCCATGACACAATAGATTTTCTATTGTGTCTGTGATTCCGGGGCCTGAGTTATTAATTTCAGCTTCATAAATATCCATTCGCAAGTTGGAATTGGTCGCTAGAACTTTACCAGGGTCGTGACATATTTTTTCTAAATAAAAACACTTATTGTGGTGCTCATGCGCGTGCGCAGACGAGATTTCCTAGTAATTTCACCTCATCCCTATGTTACAGGTAATCTGCCCAGTCACGGTTTTATGGGGGAAAGAGCTATAATATAGGCAGGACACACACCGAAAAGTAACTTTTGATGGTGTGCCGTTTGACCTGTGAAAAGTCCTTCTTTACCTGGGAGTGGCACTTCGTGGTAATGCCTATGATTTCCTAATAATTTCACTTTTTCCTTATGTTTCGACCTGTGAAACCTATAGGACCAGCTATCCTACACCATGTTATCTTATGATTTCCTAATAATTTCGCCTCTTCCTCGTGTCTTTTTGACCTAAAAGGGGCTTCTTGCCTACAATTTTGTCGTCTCGACCTATAAAACCTACAAGATCCCTTGCCCAGACCATCTTTTCTACTTGAAACTCACCCAAAAACAGCTTGTCGTGATGTTTGGGCGCGTGTGCGGGCGAGTACGTGGGCCGCATGCGAGTGAACTCGCCCGCGAAGTTGCTCGTGTCCGCCGCGTGGGATAGTGCCGGTACAAATGGGGCGGCCACTTCGCGACGGGATACCGCTTCCCAGTCTAAGTTCTGGAAGAGACATTGAATTAAAATCATTATTAACATATTCAAACTCAAACATTCATTTATTCAATTAGACTACTATTTAGTAGCACTTTCGAATCGTCATTACATAAGTATTTTTAACATTTACCACCGATTCGGAAAGCAGTATCTATGGAGAAGAATCGGCAAGAAAGTCCATATCCAGCATACCACCTACCAGAAACAATGTTTCGCATAACAATCCTGTACACAGAATGTGCCGCCTGTATAATAATTTAGATCCGGATTGTGACTTATTCTTGGGTAGTTTGAATGTTTTTAGAAGTAATGTTTATAAATTGCTGTAACTGTGTTTTTTTTGTATTTTAAATATGTAGTAGCTTTTTTTTCTCTTGGCTAGTGTTTGTTCCTGGCTATAGCTTGGTATAGATATGGATTAGGAACAAAAACATGGTCATAATGTAAACGGTTTTTCTTTTTTGGTTCAAAGCTGTGTATGGTATTAATTGGGTTGTAGAATTTATATGTATTATTAGATAAGAGCTAGATATAAGGAATTGTTCTGCAATCTGTTACTGTACCAAAATAAAATAAAATAAAATAAAAAATCCATCCAGTCCAAGTTGCTCTTTTAAAATCATGTTAATATTACGTAATATGTAACTTATATCTAACTACTTATTATATTATGTATATATTTTGGAAGGAAATTTAGTAAAGAAGGATTGATTTATGCATTTTTTATATTCTTTCCGTTTTTTTTGCGCTATCCTTATTCTTCTCACATTTCCTTTTCTACCAGGTTGCCTGGCAGAGATTGCTATGTAGCAATAAGGGCGCCTATTGTGCAAAATGTTTGTACCTCATTAGATTGTACTAGATTTCCTTACATTGTTTTGTACAATAAAGTATTAAAAATGAATAAAATATTTATAAAGTGTGTGTGTGTGTTTGTTACTGAATTGTGATGATTATAAAACTTCTAATTACCTTAAAGAAAGGATGTCTTTTAAGTTCTTCTGCATCATCTTCACCGCCGCCCAAACGTTTCCGTGGATCTTTTACTAATAATCTGAAAATTATAAATTAAACAGCTTTAATTTCACACAAATCTTTATTTAAATAATAAAAATAACGTACAATTTTTGGTACTTTTCTAGGTTGGCACATGTGTATATTTGAAATTAAATGATATCAGTAGAAAGAGATAAAGGTAGTGGGCAGAATACTTCTGATTAAAAAACTGGGAGCAAATATGACGTTTTATTTTTTAGACAATATGTTGTCGTTGCCTTTAATTATTCATCTGCGCATGTTTATTTCCAGAGCTAACACAATCCTCGTAACATATAATGATAGGCTTCCTAGAGCCACAGACTCACTTTTTAATAAAGTCCTGCACCTCGGGACTGACGTCATTCGGCACGGGGTAGCTACACCTAACTATCCGCTTGGTGATCTCTTGCTGTGTGTTCTTCTCTCCTTCGACCGTGAACGGAGAAGCTCCGGTCAGCAGCTCGTATGTGAGCACGCCTACCGACCACCAGTCGACAGCCTGGAAGAGACAATTCAAATTTTAGTTATTTATAACAGTCTTTTTATGGGATAAAGGTGTTTTAATAGTATTACATAGTTGATAACGTGTACTACATTGTACCTTATTCTATGTTATTAACTTTGGTGAACATATAAACTCTATATATACTGCCCACCATACACTAAAGTGCAGTAACAGCAAAATCACGATTTCGAGTAAAACGCATTTAAAGTTAAGAATTGATTTTAAAAAATCAACAGAATGATAAGCAAAAAAATTTGAATGCAGAAAGGTTGTAAAGGCATAGGTTCACACGTTAAAGCAATAAAAAAAAATATATCTTAATAACTGAATTTATTATGGCCATTTATTCTTTTTGGTGCCTATTACTGCATAGCCTTTTTTGTAAAAAATACCATTTGAAACTTAGTAAAATGCAGCAAAAAGCCCTATTACTGCGTTTGGATCAGTTATTTTGTCAAGAAACCCAACTAACATGCAGTAAGGTCAAAAAAATACTGCATTTTAGTTAGTTTTTTAAGAAAAAAGTGTTCAATTTACTAGTGCAGTAAGAAAAATAGCTAGTTCACAGTTGCAGTATTTAAAAGATTAACTGCACTTTAGCTAGGAATAATCATATCTGTGTCATTATGCTATCCAAACTAATCTGCAGTAATGCTGTATTTTACTGCGTGTTAGTCAGTTTATAATGATAAAAGAATGTTAAGTTTTCACAACTAAAATGCGACAAGCTTTGATTTTACTGCATTTTAGTTGGGAGTTCGTGACAATAAATTGTATTTTCTTAATTTGCAGTAAAAATAGCTTGTATGGCGGTAAATTTTACTGCGTATTAATTTTTTTTTTATTTTTTTTCCAGAAATATAAAACTATCTAAAGAACTGTAAAATTATATTGCTTACTGCATTTTAGTTATGAAACCTTAAAATTTAATCTGCAGTATAATTTATACTGTATTTTAGTTGGGAAATCACGCCAAATTGTTAATTTTTTTCGTTTGCAGTAAGTGAAAACTGTTAAATAAAAACCATTCTTATAGTCTTAGAAATAAGTAAGTTAATTCAATAGAAAGCTTAAGAAACCCGCTTTCAGAATCACTAATAAAACGAAAAATCACAAAAGGGCTGTTACTGCTCTTTAGTCTCTGGTGGGCAGTATATATATTATTTTATTACTGTAATTTTTGTATGTATCCCATATCCAATTCATATTGAAACTCTACTTGGCAAACACAGCTAACATATAGATACAATACATTATATAAAACGGGAAATTTTTGAAATCTATAATTTCAAAAATTTCCCGTATACTCATACAATGAAAATAACAAATAAATCGCGTTTAAAATCACTACAACGTATTGACATCAATTTCTTATCTAACGATGTTTCGCCTAGCAACCAACCGCACAGTAAAACCCATCAACCTTGGCCACAAACATACTTCCTGAATGTTTATATGTTTTGTATTAGACTATCCAAATATGTTATAGTTTTAGTGATAAGAGACAATAATAATGTTAAGTTACAAAACAATTAGGATTGTTTGTAATAAATTACATTACCAGAATATTTTATTGTTGGTTTTATCGGAGTCAATATACAGTTAATCATAGTATAAATATGATGCATAAAATTGTATAAGATGTGCCAAAATCAATTTACCTATATTTTATTGGTAATCTAAATTAATTGACTATTATTCTCACTTTCTAATAATTTTTTTTCATTAAAGTATTTACATGACATTGACAAACGCTCTTTAAACTCTCAATTCTATCAAGCCCTTGCCGATAATCATAATTAAAAAAATATATTAAAATTCAAACGATGTATACAATAAAAAATTAATATGCACATTACTTAAGAAATTACTTGTTTTTTTTTCACACGAAAATCAACCGTAAAATGAGTACAATAAGAGTTATTATAATTTATTTATTCCTTCCAACCCTGAACATGATAGCGACGAGGTTATAATCTACAGAAGGTTGTGTCTCTGCAAACTAAGATGTACCTTAATCCCTTATTTGTAGAGTTTAAAATGTATTGTTATCATTCAATGCGGTGTTCTTGGACGATCACTGGGTTAAGCAGAGGTGCTAGCGGATATATTTTGGATGCACCTTTTTTTTATCAATACTAAATTCAGTTAATTAGATACAATGTACGTTTTAATTTGTAAATTTTATTGGAATTTCAACAAGGAATTTTTAAAACAAGGATGAAGGAATTATTTCTCATAACCTTTAGAAATCTTTTACTTTACACAAGGCTGAATCATTTCCGTTTTAAAATTATAATACTTACATATTATATGTAATTAAAAAATTTTAAAACTATTACTCAAACGATGATGAAATTTGAAGATCAAGACAAATTTTTAACCATATAAAAAATTAAACAGTTCGTAAAAATAATTAAATATACTTTGATAATATGATGATGATTGACTAAGTATATTCTGGTTGTAATAACAACCAGAATATACTTAGTCGAAAGTTATTTTAAATTTTTCATGTCATAAGTATGTAATAAGTAATAACTAATAACATACTTAAACAATACATTGAACTCGACAAAAATTAACTAACAAAAGTCGAAATAAATCATCAAAATAGTGGTAAAACTAATACAATCTTAATACTTCTTAATATCTTAATCTTAATACTATTATAAAGGCGAAAGTTTGTAAGGATGTATGGATGTATGGATGTACGGATGTATGGATGTATGGATGTTTGTTACTCTTTCACGTAAAAACTACTGAACCGATTACAATGAAATTTAGCACACATATAGAGGGTAACTTGGATTAACACATAGGATAGGTTTTATCCCGGAAATCCCACGGGAACGGGAACTATGCGGGTTTTCCTTTGCAAACGCGGGCGAAGCCACGAGTGGAAATCTAGTATTTTATAAACCCCCACTCTATACCACATAAAACTTTTTAAACACAATCAAAAACCGACTCTATCACTACGTAATAAAGTTCAAATTCGCATTTCATTACCCTACCCACGTTACTCCAAAACCGGCATTCTTATTACCTTGTAATAAAGTCGAGTTTCGCGTGAAAAAACAAAAGCGGGTCAACCGTTATGCGAAATTTTTTGGCAACTTTGCCCGTGGTAACAAGTTGGCCGATTGCGGATTTTTAAACGGTATTATTGAGATGGTTCATCATTTCGTGGACTGTTTATAACGCCATTTAACTGTCTCTGCTTTAAAATGGATACAATGCGGCTAAATCTTTTGTTATAATAACTTCGTCGTAAATAGAGGAATTTATGTTGGTACTTGGTAGTACTGTAATTTTATAAATGTCTAATCTTAAATCATCGTCTTCACCAAAGTTTTAATTTTAAACATCTCACTGATAATAATAAAAATTATAGCTGCGATATGCAGTAAGGAAATCAAGATAATATGTACTTAGATTCAGAATTTCAAGGAACAACCTTCTCAACAGCTGATAATTTGATAATATTCTTCATATAGTATGTAACACATTTACAAACATACTCACATTAAAAATAAGTACTTAAAATCTACTTGATAAATTTTGATGCAAAATTGATTTGCAAAACATTTTTCATCATTTTTTTTTGCAACAGCGAAAGCAGTTGCTTTCCAACTAAAAGATATTACGTATAATTTTACATATACTTACTAGGAACCCGACTTTGCTTGTCTTTAAGTTCATATTCATTTCGATTTTATTACTTTACTTAGGTATATATTTTTTCACGTGGCCTATTTCAATCTCCATACTTGACACTAGCATACACATAACGCAAACAGAAATAATGAAACAGAAGTGCGAATCTATAACAAAAAATTTACTTAAGTATCTAATATTTTAAAATTTCTGATAAAAAAAGATGCACCGTTATCAAAATTTAACATACAATTGACATTGATTTTACGGATTTATCGCGTACCAAGGTTGCGTGTTAGCAAATCTCTCGCACCGGTTAAAACCGGTTATTGCCGGTTTCGATTGCGAAATAGCACTTTCGGGTCATGGGTTCGAACTTGATACACCATTGAGAGCTAAATTTGTAAAGTAATTATTGGAAAATTTCACATTTCTTAACATGGAGCTCAATTTATCACGCTGTATGTTTGTATGTTACCGGCTCCTATAGACTAGATTTTGACCCACTAAACGGACGGATTAAATTCAAACTTTGTACACTTATCAAGGATCGGTGTCCGGTGACAATACAATTATTTCACGTTTATCACAAGTTTATCTTATTTAAAAATTAAAAGCATGATTTTTATTTTATTGTTTATATGCTTTATTTATTTTACATAGCTAAGGAAAAATATTGGTTAATATTTATTACAATTTTCAGTTACTAAGTATTTTATCGTGGACAAGATAATTTCTGATAAACCTTTCCATCCTTTAATCATAATTTCTTCAATATCTCATTTGCGTATCTATAGCGAAATTTATCAATATTGACTCACCAGTTTCAGCTTTACAATGAGTCAGTCAATTTCGCAATTTAATATTTGATTTATTTTGCTCTTATACCGTTCGAGCGATAATCTTTACAAATAAAGCCGAAGCTGTTTGTTTGTTTGAATTAGCTAATCTCAGGCCCATTTGAAAAATTATATCACCGTTAGATAGTCCATTAATCGAGGAAGGTTATCTTCTTTCTTCTATAATATAAAAATGAATCGCAAAATGTGTTGGTAAGCGCATAACTCGAGAACGGGTGGACCGATTTCGATAATTCTTTTTTTTATTATATTCCTTGAAGTACCAGGATGGTTCTTATGTAGAGAAAACATAAATATGTACCACGGGCGAAGCCGGGGCGGACCGCTAGTTATATATAAAAATGAATCACAAAATGTGTTGGTAAGCGCATAACTCGAGAACGGCTGAACCGATTCCGTTAATTCTTTTTTTATTATATTCCTTGAAGTACGAGGATGGTTCTTACGTAGAGAAAACGTAAATATGTACCACGGGCGAAGCCGGGGCGGACTGCTAGTAGGCTATAATTATATCATCACGCTAAGACCAATAGGAGCAGAGGAATGCGGGTAAAACGCGGGGCACAGCTAGTTCGTTAATGAGCACATATAAAACATGAAATTATCTCAAAACTCCAAAAGTTTTACATATCGTCTCGACCTTAATACCCAAATAAGTAACCTTCATCACTGATAAATTTTACGATGTCAATTTATGTCTTTTGGACTATGTTATTACTTATTTCCTATGTTCTACGGAATCTAGGCCTACCGTTTCCATTCATAAATTTTTCAATATTAATATTATGTACTACTTTAAAATCGACATATTTTCCGGTTTCCCAAGAGAAGATTGCAAAAATTTTGAATTTGTTGTTGTTTAAAACAGTGACCTCATAATAAATACCCACCACTTTTTTAGGCTCTATGTTTGGAGAACAATTTTTTATTAAATATTGATATAGGTATGTATGTACTTAATAAAATTTGTAAACTGTTTGTATTCGTATTCCTTAAAATTCTCTTTCGTTTCATACTCCACTAGTATCAAAAAACTTCGTAGATATATACCTATTGTTATTATGTATAATGAAAAGCACAAACCTCTGTACAGTATCACATCAGTAATTTCGTTCACAACCAAACATAGTATAAAGAATTGACCCACTTAGCAAAGTGAAAAAACACTAAATGAATACCTACATTTTCAAGGTCGCCGCCTCGACGCGACCTACATTGCGTATTCGTAGTGAATTTAGCATAGTTTTAAATCATATTTTTTACGCATTTGTAGAACGTTCATCATCATCATCATCATTCCAGCCTTTCAGGACGTCCACTGCAGGACATAGGCCTCCCCCAAAGATTTCCAAATCGACCGATCACCAGCGGCCTGAATCCAGCGGCTCCCCGCCACTTTGATCAGGTCGTCTGTCCATCGCGTTGTAGGCCGTCCCACACTGTAGAACGTTCTAGACGTCCTTATTCCAATAAAATATTTGGTCATTTTCATATACCTACTTTTTTTAATTTAAAAGGACTCAAGGCATCATGGTCATTGAAATATTATATAATCTATGTGCAATGAGAAATCATGACATTGCGTGACATAAACATTAGTGAATTTCTTTGCGTCTTCGTACTAAAGGTTAAACAAGAATCAAATTAACATAACATGCAAATGTAATAAAAGCTCACAAGGTCTTTAAATTACACAGGTGACAGGATCATACGCATCTCGAAAAAAGGAAACAAGGTTGCAAAAATACCTAAAAAAACTAAGATTAAATACTCCGAATGGCGGTAAAAACTTTTCCTCCAAAGCCGTTAAAATGCCGCTAAAACCAAACGTCAAAAGCCGCTAAAATGCCGTTTAAACGAAACCCGAAAAGCCGCTAAAATGCCGCCCAAGAGCAATCTAGAAAATGCCGCTAAAATGACATAACGTATCCCGTTCCAAGTTCAGGGCCCGCCGCGACCCACTGACACCGTTCCGCGGCCTCGGAATATCGCCCTGGCATGTTTAAACGTTCAAAGCGAACTCACCTTTATTACTATAGACATTCAGTACAAAATCGCGTAGCAATACAGTGGAATCTTTCGAAGATTGCAATGAGTAAGTCGTTTTTGCTAATACGAGGTACCTATTGCCGTGTTTTTAGGGTCTTCGTTAGTTATTATTGACCAGTGAATAATTGTGAAGTGGTTTTGATTGAAGATAACCGACAAAAAGTTATTCGGTTAGAGAATTAGGCTCTGAACTCGTTACCTTAATTGATTGCTTTTGGTCTATTTAATTGGTATGTTTAGTGATATTTAATAATTGTACTACTTACGTGCTCTATAAATCTACTGAAATATCTTATGACTAATCAAATAAGATGGAGGCATGGAATGTAATAGGATAGTATTTCTTCGATCGACACCAATTCACTTGTTTTTAATCGCTTTATTTTCCACCTAGGTATCAAGAAACTGGCACAAACTTCCCATCTTATCCAGATTAAAAGGGAAGAAAGACAATACAGGATAAAAATACCAGCCAATTAAAACCAGACTCAATCAATCAGAACGAACATTACAAAACAATTGAACAAGACATTGAAATTCTGCGAAGACAAAACCGAGGAAAATACCGTAGAAATTTTTGCAAGAGATTTCGATTTTCGCGAGATTCGCAACACACAATCGTGTCCAGACGTCACTGTGTTTATTTTTATCAGGAGTATAACGTAAATTACCCTTGGTATAATGAAAGTATTCTATGTGCTATTTTTACTTTGTCTCCCGGTAGGCGGTGGCTGAGCGTAGGTGTCTCTTTACTAGGTTTATGTTATTCTCGTTTGAGGAATATGGCTTAAATAGCTAGATTTTATTACGGGTATTAAAGAGTTATGAACGGCTTTAGCTATTCATAATCAGCTCACTATTTTTATTACTATTAGGGACACAAACAGTTCAGACCATTTTTATAGTCCTAAATCCTGAGATTTGTCTTTATTGTATAAAATTTTCAAATAACCTTATAACTTCAATGAATTATTTGAAAATTATGAAGCATACCGTAATACTGCGAATTGGAATGAATAATGCTGGTGGCAAAGAGTGATTATTTTGCAGAAAGTGTTCGAAACGTTAGGTAAAATGGCAACATTTAAATCGACTACTGCGCCAGGTGAAATTATTCTGTACACGTGCCAGGAATCTACGACTATAATTTTGCTTAGCGCAGTAT
Organism: Colias philodice; assembly: GCF_061535455.1. Lineage (NCBI taxonomy): Eukaryota > Metazoa > Arthropoda > Insecta > Lepidoptera > Pieridae > Colias > Colias philodice. Next base: position 5,843,938 of record NC_143112.1, read on the forward strand.
CTTGGAAGTTCTTTTTGTTATATACTTAGAAGTTTTAATTTGCTGCAGTTGAATCTCAGTCGTGCAACAGTTTATAATTGACTCTAATAATTTTGTGTCAATCTAAATGAACTTAATCATTTTGAGACATGAGATATTACATTACTGAATCAGTAAGCAATATCATTTCTATTCATTTCGGATTCTTGTTATGCCTTTATTCCTTTTTCTTCAGTCCTTAACGTAAATTCCAATCTTTCGTATACTTTTATTGCATATTAATAGTAACCTAACATTTGAGCACTATATAAATCATTTTTCCTACCACGCCTGACGTCATACACTCGATACTGCAACATGCTAGGAGCCTACTGTTTTGAACGATCAGTTACATTCAAAATACGACCATCTTTAACCTACATAGACCATCCAAATCAAACGACAATCATAACCTATAATTTCCCAACTTCCCTGATCATCCCTCATAGTAAAACACCACGATGAATTGAGCGCGTGTGCGTGAGTCTCAAATGTATGTGTGACGTCACATATTATCGTAATACACTCACTGTGACAATGCGTTTACGTCCTAACTTCTAACAACCTGTTACCACAGTACCTATAGTGTGTGTAGGTGTTTGTGTTTGCTTCTGTTTTGTGTGTATGAGTATGTTGTGGATGCCTTTGAACTAGTATGGGGAGAAACTTCCGAAATGTTTTGTTCGATTTGTGATCAGCCGCTTAATATGTTATCATCAGCTGATTTATGAATTATATTTAACGTTTATTAATGCTTTTTGGGAGTTACGAGTGTTATTGACTTTTTTTTAATAAAAAACCGACATAGTGTGTGATTAATAATTAATATAGACTACTGTAATGAAAAATTTGAACAGAAAATAACTTACACAAACTATACATATTTAAATAATCCAAAAATAAACTTAAATGCATACCATTTAAAAACGAAAACAAGTGCTTTTGAAATCAGTCAAGTCTACTTGCGATTTACATTATTTAACATATTATTAGATTTCATAATATGTACGTTTAATCAATCGATGCTTTCAAAAATAGACATTATAATTAATTAAAACACTAAATAAACACCGGAATGTAGCACGTCCCACTGGTCTAATTACATCAATGTATCTGTATACAGTATTGCGTATCGAATCGTATGCAAATACTTCCGAATACTATTGTTTTAAGTAACTCAAACTCAACTCAAACATTTATTTATTCAATTAGACTTCTTATAGAAGCACTTTTGAATGCCATTGACTGTTACTATTGTTGAATTTTCATAGCTCTGCAGCAAAAGTACCAAAAATAAATAAATAAATAAATATAATAGGACATTATTACACAAATCGACCTTGTCCCACAGTAAGCTCAATTAAGGCTTGTGTTGTGTAGGCGACGATAAATATAATATTTTAATACATACATATATACTATATAGATAATAACACCCAGACCCAAGAACAAATAATTGAGTTCATCACACAAATATTTGCCCTGACCGGGGATCGAACCCGGGACCGTCGGCTCAGTAGGCAGTTACTTTACCACTGCGCCAACCGCGTCGTCATCGACCAAAAAGAGCTAAGGATTGTAGTACGTGACATAAACCACGTATTTCATTCAAAAGAAGATTTTTGTTGTTATCTATGAGGAACCTTATTTAACCCTGGGAGCTAACTACCACTTTACATAAGAAATAAAAATTGCCTGATTTAAAATATATACCTATTCTGCTCTATAGATTCTTCCGATAGTCCATTTACAATACCCAAATTAACAAAAACACTCACACCACTTCAAAATGTTGCGAACAAAAAGAACAATGGAGTCGCTATTTTATTAAAAATTAAAATTAAAAATTAAAAATTAAATCATTAAACAGAACACCAGTTTCGCTACAACAACGATCGGGTAATTTCATTTGAGGTCACGCGAATATGGCACGTGCAGGTCACCTTAGATACGAGCCAACTACAATAGTTTGTGCAGCTACGGAAGTTATTGCATGGGGAACAGGTTAAAACATTATTCGGTTAAAATTTATCTTCAATTTGATTGTTTTTACCTTTGCATTTATAATCAACTGAATTAATGATTTACTAGTCTGTCATAACAATAAAACTACCGACCTTTTGAATTTATTTTCAATTTCCCTTCCTGCTCTTGAAAATTAATTTCATTTAAACATTCATATAATTTCATTTTAATAGTTTATACATTCAAACGCAATCTCAAACATTTATTTATTGAAAAATACTTCTTCTAATAGCATTTTTGAATCGTCATAATATCAGTTAATATTCCCCACCGCACCGCTTCGGAAAGCAGTTTCAGAAAGAGCTTACATAAAACTGTAGCAACTCTTTTACAAAACATCCTATGTATTTCAATTTTTTCGCTGAACTATCCCACAGTAAAATAAACCTCAATTCGTCGTCAGTAACCAAATAAAAAGCAAACCAATCCCCAATCTCGTTTTTACAAGCGAACGCTCCATCTAAGCGTTTCACTTTTGCGAACACTTTCACTTGCTAACAGTATCGAGACGGCACTCGGAGGCACGTTCATTTCCTATTTAAACCAAATATAATATCACGCCTCATTTTATGTTTAAATACTTTACGAACATTTTTATTAATCTATCGCAGACAGACCACATTTATCTATTCTTCAATCTAAATGTAACAAAAAGTTCTAAAAATAAAAATATCAAAAAAATTATCATCTCTACACATTCATCATCATTTGTTCTACAGATTATACCTACATGAAAATTGAAACCTAAATAAAAAAACAAAAACAAATTCGAATTTCGAAAAACGTATATTCATAAACCAATTGAAAATAGGAACGCGATTGGCAGCACGTTGCTCATGCGTTGGAAAGTCTATAGCTGTCTATTATAGTCTTACCACAGTAAACCGAATAGCAGCAGTAGCGCAATCGTGCTCATCGACTTAGTATGGACTATGTAGTTGCGCTACTCTCAGCGTCTATTCACTGTGGTCTCGGTACCGTAATCTTGTGTCATCCGTTACCGACCGGTGAAACTTATTACGTCGCGGACCGCTATGTTACGCGCGAGATGAACGAGTTCGAACTTCGAATACCGAACATTGCGACGTTCGAAATTTTAAATTAAGAACGTCAAATAGAATGCCAAATTTATAAATTAAAAATCAACCTAATGAGGTTCGAACTTTGAAATTTTGAGTCGGCATGACGTATGAGTCACAGGTTAAACGCTTGGATAGCGGAAGTGGAACAAAAATATAACGTTGATGTTCTAAATTTAAAACAAATGTCATTTTAAATCGTAGTACATTCAAAATTTGAATTAGAAAACAAACATCTAGTATAAACAAAAACAATGTGTTTGCATATTATGAAAACAACAAATTTGATCTAATTGTGGCGTGTCCACTTTTGAAATAATAATTAATTTACTACTTACAATATGTTTACTCGTTTACTATTATACCTTTACGTATATGAACGGTACAATGTTCAACTGATGCGATAAGGAAAATGGATTTCTATCTATTTTATATGTCAGTTATAATTACAATATAACTGACATTTAAGATTACTTTGTTTATGCTATGAACCGTTGGTCTTTTAATTAAATTATAAAAAAAACAAGTGTTTTTTTTTACTTAACGTACATCTGAATAAAGTGTAAAGTTCACGACCGAATTTATAATTGTCTTTGCATCTTTTGACTTTTATGAAGACATTTTTATGTCTTATTTCGTTAGTTACTTACTGCAAATGTAATAAACGATTTATTTAGACATCAATATTTCATTTCATTTATAACTAGAGGTCCGCCCCGGCTTCGCCCGTGGTACATATTTCGCAATAAAAGGTAGCCTATGTCCTTTCTCGGGTATCAAAATATCTCCATACCAAATTTCATGCAAATTGGTTCAGTAGTTTAGGCGTGATTGAGTAACAGACAGACAGACAGAGTTACTTTCGCATTTATAATATTAGTATGGATTACGATTCCATGATACAAATATTTAATTCAAGATATTTTTTAAGAACCTACATAAAGAAATTACGGTTTCTTATTAAATACTGTATGAAACATCACACGGACGCACAAGACGCTTTTTTAGTTATTAACCTCGAAATAAAAGCGAAAGCAAGAAACAAAGAAACATTATGGCACTTTACCAACAATTAAAACGTATAAAAGTGTCACTACATTAATTTTCAAAGACAATGGATAGTTAATCATATATTATACTTACTTACTAACTTATTATTAAAACTTATTACTTAGGTAAATAATATGTTTGTTTTCAATAGTGTAAAGAGATACAACATCAATTTTCAAAAATCTTCATAATTTTATAATATCTCAAACTAAAATTCATAAAGCCTACATAAGAAAGCGTGCTAAAAATACTTAAAAAAAAACCTTTATAACATATATTATATGGCATACGAGTTTGTAGCAAATAATCTCCAGAAATAGTATGATAAAAAGTATGATATCCCGAATTAAACTCCAATAAATAAACTTTATAATCCCCCCCTCCTACTTTCCCCAACACACCGTGCCCTTGCCTCCATACACGCGGAAGTGTATACACTAAAAACGTCACGTACACAATATAGCACATACAATATAACGTGCATCTCTCGAGATGTGAGATTAAACACGATTATTAATAAACGTCCGCTAAATAATAAGTGAATGAATTATTCCGAGAAACAGTGTCGAAGAGTTTTCTCGAACAAAAGAAAATTTAAGTGAATAACGTGAAGATTGAATTAAAAAAGCGTCTATGTATAAGAATTTATTTTCAAATTCATATATCAGAATAATTTTTGCCAAATCTTGGTAAAGTCGAAAGAAAACTCCAGACTTTTGAAGGTTAAGAAACTCTTCGTGCACATAAAATAAATATTAAACGAAAATTTTACTTGCAAGGAAGGAGAATCTGACAGAAAAGCAACCTCCTAAGGGCCGATTTTTCAATGCTTGGATAAAACTTATTCGTCGAATAATGTATTAAACTACCATTTTAAAAACGTATTCTTATTGTCCGTATTTGACAGTTTACGTGACATTTTAATATTATCGTGTAATACTTTATTGGACGGATAAATTTTATCCAAGCATTGAAAAATCGGCCCTTAAGTTAACAATTAAAAAAAAATTGAACGCATAAACATTCCACATTACCCCCCGTATAACAAAAAATAATATAGAACATACATAAATCAAATAAAAAGCATATAATACATATCTGTTAGAATATAATCATTTGTTCATTAGCAAGCACCCGAGTGCTGGGGTTATTGCATCTTATATAACAACCACTTCTACAAGTGTAAAGCCGTTTTCTTTGAGTGAATGTATTCAATTGTTTATTTATTTACTCGGGGCTTTTGATAATAATATCATTATTTAATACTAGCTGTGCTCCGTGGTTTTACACGCAGTGCTCCGCTCTTGTTGGTCTTAACGAGATGATATATAGCCTATAGCCTTCTTCGATAAATGGGCTATCTAACACCGAAAGAATATTTCAAATCGGACCAATAGTTCCCGAGATTAGCGCGTTCAAACAAACAAACAAACTCTTCAGCTTTAATAAGATTAATATAGAATTATAGAGGATATAACACAATACCACAGTATTACCATTATTTCCTACAGTAAGGAATCGCCTTTGATGTCGCGCGATGCCGCCGCCAGCGTAGGTAATGACGCTGCCACACGAAAATACGCTAGGGTTGCAACAAATGGGAAATAAAACAATTGTGATTATTAATATTATGATGAAATCTTTATTCATATGTACATTCAAAATAATTGCGATTATTAAATCTGATGTAATTATTTGTTCATAAATATATAATTACAGATATATTGCACTGCTAAATATTATTTACGTGGACACTTTATTTTTGGATGTTCTTAATTGTATATTATAACATTTAACTAAGTAATGCATTCGCATTGGGATGTACAATCTGATTAGAAAATAAGGAGGACAACATAATATATACATAGCTTTGATTTTAATTCAACAGATACAATTAATACAATCTTTCTGAAATATTGTTTCCTTCTGGGATTTCAATGTAGATTTACATCCGTAAACCGAACAGTTTGTGCGCGCCATAATAGAATATGTAAGTACCTATGTATACAAAAATTATTACACAAAAAATACGACTGCGTCATCCTTTCGCGCTAGGTAAAGCAAACTAAGAGTGTTTGCTTTACGCGGCCCGCGTCGCCCGACCCCCGCCAGTTCCCCTCCGTTTCTCTGCACAAGTACATTCGTCGCACTACTGTAGGAAATAATGGTAATACTGTGACAATACTCTATAGGTAGGTACCTACTTACAAGATACACATACTGAAAGTTCATAGAAAAATAAACTACTTTAATTGCATTTTCAAGTTTAAGCTAAGCACTATACGATATAATAAAAAAGATAATAGTACATTGACATTAAAAGTGCAATAAAAAGCGATACTAGATAACATAGAAACATCGAGACCACGAATTAAAATACCGCACCTCAATGTTTATTAAACACGAGTAATAAATATGCATGTTAAATCATAATAGTAAGTTCTGTATTTAATAACCAACAGCCCGGTTGCATAAGTGAAAATCAAATAATGTACCGGTCTTGCTATCTGAACGAGGAACTAATGAAAGTTATTAATCCAATCGATAGATTAGAACAACGCGAAGCGATATTATCGCAACCGGAAGTTGAAAATCACAATGGATTGTCGACCATAAAGTTAAAAAAAAACAGTGAAAGTAGTAAGAACACGCTTCTACAGTCTATGGTTGAAATTCAAAATTGGAACGCGGCGACCTCATTCCGTTAGCGACTTCGCAAGAGAGCGGACGGGCGGGTGGTATTGCAAAAATAATTAATTTAAATATAGAACGCTATCCGATATTTATTTGTGTCCATTCATGAGCGTGTGGTAGCGGTATGCAGTAATATTGTCATTGAAGGTACATTATAAAACACGTTCCGCTCTGTTAAATAAATTATTTTGACGGCTTTCACTTCTTATTGGACAGACTTGGCCGCGCGTTGTGAGAAATGAGAATAATCTTTTGGAATAAGGAGGTCGTTAACAACTCTTATTTTTAGCGAAACCTCGATATACAAAGATAAAGATGTAAATTGGTAATTAAGAAGCGTTTAATTCAGAATTACAGCAATAAACTAATACTTTAGTTCGCAAAAACCGATGAAATAGACGTACCGACGGCCAATCTTGAACAATATCGATAGAACTAGATTTCTATTAGAACGATTAATATCCCATTTCTGTAATGTTCCAAAATAAACAGCAAAAATGTCAATTATTTACGATTTCACAACATAAGAGCGTGACTCATTTACCAAATAGTTATCAAAACACATTATAGTAGCTGATGACGTGGGCAAAATTCCCGCGTAATTTTAACGTGAAGTAAAGAAATGGACAGGAAAAAGAATCTCGATAATTTGTAAACAAATTCTCGGAAACTAAAGTTCAAAAGTACTGTGTCTTTCCGCAGAAAGTAGTCATTATTTTGGGAACTGACCACCACAATTGAAAGTATAATTGGATAGGTCTTTGAAAGAACCCTTGTTATTTGAAGTATATTAAAGACAGTTAATGAAAATATTTTCTTAATTTTACCATTTTTAATTCCCTTTTTTCCTAGTTTATTGAATAGAGATTAGAGAAAATTATTGATGAGATCAAATCGAAAGGTTTACGAAATTAATTATAAAAAAGTTGTTTTTAAGTTCGCAATAATAACTTAAAATATACTTAAAGTAATCAAATAGACGGATACATAAACGAATCTACTTTCACTGGTTGGAATTCCTTTACACTTTCGGATTAAGCAGAGAAAGTGTCACGAATCCTTTAAGGTAAAACTAAATTATATATCTCAGTGATAAAAGTTTAACCAACTTTAAATAAATGCTACATTCGTACATTTATACTAAATTGAAATATTAGAGTATGTTCATTTCGTATAGATGTTTTTTTTAAATACATAATTTACCCTCATGAAATAAATAACCATGTATGCCGATATTCTCTTTTTATCTACATTTACAAAATAAAAAATGTTGTGTGGTTTTATGAAACCACGGTAAAAGTGAAACTGTTTGAACGGTTCCAAACACTGCTTTGTGTAGCGCATGTCGCGTGACGGTCGGCTGCCGAGTAGGTATACCTACTCGGCAGCCGCGATACACGCGACATGCGCTACACAGACCAAAAAGTTTGAGACGATGTAATAAAAGTTTCACTTTAATAAATACATGGTGTTTCCTGACACACCCATATCATAGCTGACATGCTAAAAATCTAAATCTTTACCATTTATACCATTAACAAATCAAATCACCAAAAATTTTCTTAATACATACTTTCCTCCTGACCTTCCACCATACAAACGACCTCCTCACATACCCTACTAGCCTGGTACCTAGTACCTACCTTTAATAAACCACACACTCAAAACTATGTCAATCAGTTGCAAGCACATTCCGGTGCATATCGCTCGCCACAGCCACAGTATACACAAACACATACACACAATACGCTAATTATTATGTAACAATTCATTTTTCACGTGTACGCACCGTTTCTATTCCAATCACGTTTCTCTACGTGTGACACGGCCTAATGGCTGGATCTAGCTTTGAATTTAATAAGAATTTTCTAACTAAACTGTCACTAATAGATGTGACTGATATACGAGGGTCACAAACTGGTAGGGTATAGAGGTTTGGTCAAAATTTAATAATATGCAATAGGAAAATCAATCACTGTTCAAAATTCAAATATGTAATGTGAAATACACGTCTCTTGTGAAGGCAATGAAGCTACGGCCTACGACCTCATTTGATTAATAAATAATTAGTCGATGTCTCTCAAAATATTTAACAAAGAGCATTTTACACTGCTAAAACCACTAATAAAAAGTGGCTTTATTGCGCTTAAACATATCTATAAGAAACATTAAAAAATAAACAACTAATACAATGAAATTCTTTATTTACTTTCGCTTGAAGATCGTTTCAATATTCTAACTATATCATCCCACTCTAACTAAATTTACTCTTAAATAAATAAAAAAAAGACGGGTTGCACTCTGGGAGTGCCGGCAGAAGTGAAAACTTGATTAATTATTAACGTTGAGCATGTTTGATATCCATCCGTCTACGGCCTACGCTTTTTCGATCAGGTCACGTGTCCTGACGCGAGTTTAAGATGTTATACCCATTACAGAAAAAGTGCTCAACGCCGCTAAAGAAGTTTTCACTTCAAAAACTCAAACCACCATCCCTATAAGGACATATTTTATACCTCTAGATATACAAAAACCCCGCGTCACACAGAACGCGAACAAAATTCGGCCACGCTCAACATCGCAATGACCCAGATACCGAGCGCCTGCGCCCGCGCACCGCGTTGTTGAGAACTTGTATATCATCTGTTTTATTGACCGACTTGCCGTGCCCCGTGGTTTTACCCGCATAAGTCCGCTCCTGTTGGTATTAGCGTGATGATATATAGCCTATAGCCTTCCTCGATAAATGAGCTATCTAACAGCAAAAAAAATTTTCAAATCGGACCAGTTATTCCTGAGATTAGGGCGTTCAAACAAACTCTGCAGCTATATAATATTAGTATAGATTTATATGGATTTGTGCGAGTTTATAATTTTATGTTATGAACTTATATTTTAGTTATGATAGTTGTAAATAACGTGAAGAAATGTTGCTATCATATTCTTAGCTTCTTGCTAAGTAACCGTGAATGTATTCTTACATCTTGCAATATTATAAAGGGTTTATTCATCAGCACGTTACTTTTTCTAAATTATAAAGCATTACTTGCCAATTCTCATATTTAATTTAAACATTTTTTCATATCTTAAGATTATGCCAAAACACAAACTTTACCTTCACTACCCCTTTAAATACAGATTATTATCTATCCTACAAAATACCTTCTAATATTCCACTAAATATTACCAATTACGTGAAACACCATTTATCCGTATATTCGTATCTCCCACGCATATTGCATATCGCCATCCCTTTCGCACGCAAACGATCTAATAATAGCATCTCGCTCTATTTTCAGAACGAAGGTGACACAAATATATTTCAAGCTAGTTGAATGGTAGTTATTCCACTTTAAACGTGTGGTTTTAAATCAATTTATAAATTATTTTCGAGAAACGAAACATTTATTTCAAAAAGAAATAAGATTTATGACAATAATCATATATTTTTCAATTAACGAACATTTACGAAAAAATCTGTAAACAATTATAATTAGAACAAGCTGCTGAAATTTAACATTACAACCAAATTTTAAATAATTTACAGACACCTCCAATATGGTCAGAAACACTAGACCCTAGTTCCAATAATATCTGAGAATATCTTCAAGACCTCCGCATCTATTTCTGCGAACCATAGATAAGGACCGTCTCGACAGACAATACCTACTTTAGATAAAAAAAAGCGACTAAAATCGTTGGGAATCTACAGACAGACACAGAGATAGTGTTTTATGTTTAACTGAACACACCGGGGCTAGACTACTATACGAAAAATGTATGAAGGAGATAACCAAATTGTTTTTAATCTGTACAATACCACAAAAATATCGATACAATTATTTTAGGGCATTGAGTATCAAAATTGCATAATTGGCCCTATAAATATATCTAAAAGAAATGGTGAATGGTACAACCATTAGTAAATAACACCTATTTCTTTGAAGTATTAGAACACCATAGTATATTTTAAATACAACTACCAATTCTTTAAACTACATAATCTATATATGTATATAAAACTCAAAGGTGACTGATATAGTGATCTATCAACGCACAGCCCAAACCACTGGACGTATCGGGCTGAAATTTGGCATGCAGGTAGATGTCATAACGTAGGCGTCCCCTAAGAAAGGATTTTAGAAAATTCATCCCCCAAGGGGATCAAACAGGGGATGAAAGTTTGTACGATGAAAATTTATCTTTTCCACGCAGGCGAAGCTGCGGGCAACAGATAGTCTAGCTAGCATCTATACAAATATTATAAAGAGGAAAGGTTTGATTTTTTGTTTGTTTGTTTGTATGAATTGAATAGGCTCCGAAACTACTTGGCAGATTTGAAAAATTCTTTCACTGTTGGAAAGCTACATCATTTCTGAGTGACATAGGCTAGGTTTTATCCCGGAAATCCCACGGGAACGGGAACTATGCGGGTTTTTTTTTTTAAACGCGGGCGAAGCCGCAGGCGGAAAGCTAGTCTATGATAAAACATCTTCTATAAAAGGTTTCGCTTCACAAACACTATAACCCAGACTAGACAGCTTTAGACAAAGCACCGTCTAGAATGCAGAATCTAGATGCAAGCATCCAGACGTTTTACTACGTCTACATTACTGGGACTTCAATTGGGCTAACTATTAAATTTATTAGGGAATGGACAAGTGTTGATAAAAAAGGATGTAAGATAATTATGAAGATTGGATGTTTTTCATACATACACCAAGAATCGTTACAAACCTTTTATTTGAGTAATAATTATCTGTATAATGTAGATAATTATCTACATCTACAGATTACAATTATTGTGCTACAATGCCTATTTCGAAAAAGTAAGCACTTTTAATTTTATTCACTAATCATGTACTAGATAGATCAGAGAATTCATATTTTCGGCATATGCATTTAAAAACATTTTACTTATTTACGAACGAAGAAAACATTCAACTTTCCAAAGACATTGTTGTATCTTGCTTTAATGTGTGTAACATTCTTTACGTGTTAGTCATTTGTATTTTTTTTTTTTTTATTTTAAAAGCTACATGTGTTTGGAGAAGTTTCTTTCTTCATCAACTAAATAGAATTTGCAGAATTATTAGTCATTAATATCTAATTTATACACAGCGGGTAATATTTTCGTAAATATTTAGGAGTGTTCCCTATCGGCCCTATCCCTTGTCTACATTTATCGGTTCCCGTATCACTATGCGGATTTATCGAATGTGTGTTCCATCGCGATACGTGTTGTGGAACGCGGGCGAGAGACGTTAGATTACCAGCGCCTAATATAAAGTTACAATTTAATAATTAAAAAAAAACAGGGTAAATTATAAACAGTTAATATTGTACATGATTGACATAATTAGCGGGCACGTAATTTGCAATTAGATTAATTAAATTTTGGTTTCTGTTATACTTTTTAATTAAAGTTACTGTAAACAATCCTACTAATATTATAAATGCGAAAGTTTGTGAGGATATGTGTGTGTGTGTGTGAGTGTTTGTGTTTGTTACTCATTCACGAAAATTCTACTGACCCAATTGCAATGAAATTTAGCACACATATAGAGGGTAACTTGGATTAGCACATAGGATAGGTTTTATCCCGGAAATCCGACGGGAACGGAAACTATGCGAGTTTTTCTTTGAAAACGCGGGCGAAGCCGCGGGCGGAAATCTAGTAATTGATAACACTATGTAAAGGTAATATAAATTATTCTTGTGGTAAGCTTTTTTTACTTATATTCAATAGCATAGTATACAGTATACACAATAAAAATCAGGCTATAATCTATATTATCCAATAACCAAGGACCATGCCCTATTTAGGACTCAGGTCATAATCCACTGCGCCAAGCGCTAGTTAACCGAAACTTTCTCAACCTACACCAACAATTGCTATAAAAATTGTAAATAATTATGCATTTATTTTCTCTTTATTTCTTCTACAAAAGCTAACCTATTGCACATTTTGACGTTTTCCTCTCTATTCTATTTTTTTTTACTACAAAAAATCGTGCACTTCCCAACATTTTCAAACGAGGACGTATTGTCCTGTAATAAGTGAATTTGAACAATACACGAACAAAATATTGTAATTTACAATTTGTAATCGTAACAAATTAGACCGCTCGGCAAGTGGGTCACGGCCGAGCGAGACGGCGCGAGTTTCTGTTTGAGAGAGAGCGGGACGGCTATATCGATAAGAGTTTTTAGTAATGAGCCGTGGTTTTGACGGTGTTTTTTCTTTTGTATTTTTCACTTGTTTGTTTATTTAGTTCAAGTCCCGTTAAGTGATTATCTAACCAAGCAACATACATCTGAACATCAAAACATACAAACTTTCTCATCTATACTAATATTGTAAAGCTGAAGATTTTGTTTGAACGTGCTAATCTCAGGAACTACTGGTCCGATTTGAAAAATTCTTTCGGTGTCAGATAGCCCATTTATCGAGGAAGGCTATAGGCTATATATCATCACGCTAAGACAAAAAGGAGCGGAGCAATGCGGGTGGAACCGCGGAGCACAGCTAGTTTATAATATAAGTACCGAGGTTGTACTTAATTTTATGAAAATCTTTATCAAAAAGGGAATTTTTATTACATTGCATTGTTTTACCCATTGTATTTGACCTATTTGATTTATACTAGTTTATAACAAGTCAATTTCTACAAAGAGTGTACAATTACACGTTTCATTTTACTTAATATTCAAAGTAATAGAAAAAATAAGAACTCATATTATGAATGTTAAATATAAAATGTTCCTTTACATTGATTTCGTAATATTTGTGATGTTTTTTTTAAGATAGAAAAGAATAAAACTAATTATTGTACGTTAATCCCTATTAAAAATCCTGCTAATCCCATAAAACAAAACTATAGGTTCTTCTAGAACAATAAAAACTTTATACTACAAATTCTCGTCTTTTATTACAATATAAAGAAATAGGTACAAAAATAAGGAAAAATTAAATTGAAACGCACGTTTCTCAAGCGACTTACAACATAACAGACAAACGAACAACTTAATTCAAATTTAACAAATATACAAACGCAACACTGATTGCCCTATTCATTCGAATAATGTTCATTTTAAACCTATTCAATATAAGATAGAAAAAAATAAAGCGGCAACATCGCATTGCTATTTTGAAATAAATTACAAAATTTCACTGGCGCGGCGCGGCAACGTCGCGCCGATCAGCAGCTGTTTAATGTCAGACATGTTTGATGAGATGATCCATTGGATTCCTTGCAACTGTGTATTACAGTACTATTATAGTACAAAGAATGAACTAGACTGTTTATTTAACGATTATAATACATATATAGTAAACATTGTGTAATTATTTTGATAGTTTAAACTTTTAGCGTTAAAATAGTTCAAATTTCAAATTTTCAAAACATTCCATTAACGACACCGCATTTGACACTATTATCCCTAAATCTCCATCTTTCCTTCACACCTGAAATTGCTATACCAAATGCGCTAACATCACCGTGATATAATTCGACTTTCAGATAAAAAAGCCAAGTGTAGCGAGGCATTACAGAAGCAAGTACTTTCACCAGTGTTCCAACGATTGCACCAACAGCTGAGTTATACGGGAAAGTATTAATATATCGGCGTAGTTGTTTTGATGTGAGCGGATTTAAATCGTGATTTATTTCATGTTGAAAACGCGAAAATTAGATTTATACTTCAAATGTGACAAATATAAATTAATGATTGCCATCTCTAGTCATTTTCACTCGATTTATTCCTTTTGCCAAGAAATATTTAATACGATCTATTTCTTCCTTCCATTGTCAAAACTTGTAGTTATATCACACAAGTAGACTTTCTGAATAAATATGTTAGACAAGAGCTTATGTACTTAACTTTAAAAAGAAAACGGAAATAATGAACCACATTTAAATTTTAAACCTAAGGTACTCTAACAAAATTATTCACGACACTAGCATCTACTTACACAAATCCCAAAAATCCCATTAAAATAGGACAATACGTTCCAAGCAGATAAAACATTCTAAATCCGTGCTTCCAGCTATTTCCAAACATACAAAAAAAAACCTTTTACGAAACACAAGTGACATTTACAAGACAACAAGTCTGAAGATAAATGTGTATTTTGTGAAATAGTACAGTTGATTCTATTCTTGTATCACTACAGAAGTTATTCTATAATGTTTATATTTTTAAAGAAAAACACATTCGGTTGCAACACTGTGTTTTCTAGTTTGATTTATGAGAACGTTTTACAATTTGAAATTTATTATAACGAATTTATTATTATCTCGTTTATTTGAATAGCGTGCGAAATATGAAAAGAGAAATTGAAATTTATAAGATACTAGCGATCCGCCCCGGCTTCGCCCGTGGTATATGTTTACGTTTTCTCTACATAAGGACTATTCTCGTACTTGAAGGAATATTGTAAAAAAAGAATTATCGTAATCGGTCTAGCCGTTCACGCGTGATGCCGTGACCAAGGAAAATAGCGATTTATTTTTATATATAGAAATCTAGATAGCCTACAGAGTATATTTTATCATGTACATAAATAAGTAATATACAACTGATATCTACTTTGTTGCAAATCGATAAAATTCATATACCTACATCATAAACAGAAAAATAGATTTCTTTCGCTTTCTCTATTGGACAATACTGTATGTCATGATGACATTTCTCATTCATTATATTTAAACTGTGCACCAATTACCTATGCAGTCATCTTCCTTCCATTTCAAATAGCACTAATCAATCGTATAATATCAAATTAAACTTATTTTAATTCCCTTCACACAACCCTTCCCCTTAAAGAAAGCGTGCATAAAAACCAAGACGCACTATTCCCTTACGGATGTTAAACAGATTCAAAACGCCCTACCATATATTCAATTTAGCTAACCTACAATTTTCACATACAACCTAGGTATTACGATAAGCGTCTATAGCATATAATATATTCTAGATCATGCACCATGAAGGTTTTATTGATTGTAAACTATATACATAATATTATAATATACCTTTGTTGTCAACTGGCTTCCTTATCGCTAAGGAAATGTGCCATTTGCTTAAGAGAAAAGGGTAATAATGTACTACCTACTACTTTGTTAGTAGATTACACCATTCATTGATGTAGGTTTTCCCAAAGATTATTGTAGATATGCTGCAGCTAATTAACCAACTCGGCCAAACAGCTGTTCAATCAAAAATTAAGTAACAAGACCATGTGCCCTTTTAGATATGAACTATCTTCTTTTGATTTAACTACGAACTATAAATATTTGATATTTCCTACACGTTTCACAAAAACTAACGTATTTTAAACGCGCTTAATTCATTATATTATTTATTCCAAAGTTTCGTACTCTTTCCATGATCCCTGTGAAGTCATCACTATCATCAGTCCATATACGTTCCCACTGCAAGGACCTCATATGCGAGTTCAGGTCACGCTGGCCAAGTGCGGTTCGACAGATATGAAAAAAAGTACTAATAATGCTTCCACTGCAGTAACACTGCCCTCCCATCCATCCCTAATAATTACAAACTAAAAACAATTTATAAATAATTCAAAATAACTCACAATATCATGCCCCTGACTGCCACAGCGCACTACTTCGGGCGCCATATATTCTATCGTGCCGCAGAAGCTGTACGCTCTGCTCTCCCCCCCACAGAACTCCTTCGAGAGACCAAAGTCTGTTAGCACGATGTGGCCTTCCGCATCGAGGAGTATGTTCTCGAGCTTAATGTCGCGGTATATTATGCCGAGCTGGAAGGGAGGAAATCGTTGAAAACTTTCGTAGTGCTTTTTAAAGGGATGGAAAATGGAAAAAGAGACGAGATAAAGATTTATTTAGAAGTAGGTGAAGATAATACGAAGAGTGGAAGGAATGCTCCCCTAATACGAGGAATAAAGCTGCTCAATTGACGTGCTAGCTCACAGCAATGAAAGCGATATATTTTTGTATAAGTTTATATAAATATTATATTGTTATTTCTTATTTATAAAAAATGATGTAATTTTAGTTAAGTAACTGCCTTGTAATGTTTTGGGTATACATACCTGTAAATTACTTGTGTTGGAAAAATAAAGAATAAAGAATAATCTGATGGAAGATGGCAGTTATAAAAATTATATAAAGCTTTTAGTGTGCTGGAAAAAGAGACTTCTAAAGAATAACAAAATGAAAAAGCTGAAAAGGAAAAAGCAATCAAGATTTCCGCAGAAATAGCTTTCAGTATGTTGATAGAAGAGAGGGAGGATCTATAAAAACTCCAGTAGAAGTAAATTTTAGCATTCTAAGAGAATTAAGTAGTTAAAGGACTTCATTAGATGTAGTCCTCATTCATCTGGAAGAAGGCCACAGAATATCTACACAACACGGACGCGTCTCCGCTCGTGTATACAATATCATAATAAGAATGCAGAACCAGATCTAACCTTATGTAACTGCTCCAAGGCGAGTATAATTTCAGCTATGTATATCCTAACTTCGTCCTCGTTGAAGTGTTCCCTCTGATACAGATGCGTGAACAGCTCCCCGCCGGCGACGTAATCTGTAACAAATCATGTTTATTCATATAAATAACTAGACACTACTTATGATTCAAGGACTGAGATGAAATCAAAGAAAATAACTGCTGCGTTTTATGGATTTTTATTTTTGACGTAGTAATATTATTGAAAAATATAGGATTAAACTGTACCCATGATGAACTTGATACAGTTTTGAATTTGTCACTCCATGTTCATACGAAGTTTTACGACTAATTTCTATCTACTCTAAATCAGACCAACCAAAAAAGACAATCATCAGAGTGACTAATACAGAAACTTTCACAAGCATTCCTGCCATTTCCCACCAACATTTCACAGTAACAGCAAGCAAAGCAATGCACTATCCAACTAAATATAGCCTAAGATCGAGATAATCTAGCTCTCTTGCAGTCAAACAGTTTGACCTACATCTAGGCTAAATAAAAGTAAAATTAAACGAACACTGCTTGCTCGCGGACTTTCTAAAGTTTTTGACGTCTCGAGATGTTAAAGCGACGGATATGAAAAGAATTTTATGATAAAACTATTGTTGCAAAATTAAGGGCAGCTTCAATGTTCTGTTTAGTTATCTGTCAGTTATAAAGAGAAATAATGTATGAATAGTCCAGGATCCTTCGCCCATTTTTGCAAGTGATTACTATCAAGCTAATTTTCCGTGAGTAGCTTTATTTTGATGAGACGCCCAATAATTTCCTAGCTAACAGAGGAAAATTAGCTTGATAGTAATCACTTGCTAAAATGGGCGATGGATCCTGGACTAGAAAATTTACGTCAGATAGGCTACTAGATAGCGGTGATACCGGCCCAAAAATCATTGAACTCTAGCCGAGTCTAACTGATATGGATTACAGTAGATTTTAGCAATAGCAATGAGACATTCTGACTAGATATTAATCTTGAATGATAACTGACTAATAAGTTTATAAAACAACTAGCTTTCCACCCGCGGCTTCGCCCGCGCAGTCAAAGAAAAACTCGCATAGTTCCCGTTCCCGTGGGATTTCCGGTATAAAACCTATCCTATGTCCTTTCTCGGGTATCAAAATATTTCTATACCAAATTTAATGCAAATTGGTTCAGTAGTTAAGGCGTGATTGAGTAACAGACAGACAGACAGAGTTACTTTCGCATTTATAATATTAGTATGGATTAGTATGGATGTACGGACAGATTATTATTAGCCCCGGAATTATAAAGAAAGCAGTGATAAGATTAAAAAATGACTCATGAGTGAGCGTGAGTGCCAAGCACACGTGTCAGAAGAGAAACTTCTTTTGCAAGATTCATTGATACCAAAATCATCGCCTTATTCGATGACGTGGCTGTATTGCAATGACGCGACCTTGAAATTTTACTCTCAACGCACCTAAAGAAGTTTCACTTCAAAACTTCAACACTTAAAAATCCAAAAACATCACGCCATTCAGCGTATCATACCGCGTCCCTGACCTAGGCAGCCCAATGCCCATACATTATTCATCATATACCAAAACACTATGTTACTTTCCATGACGATATTCTTATAACCAATGTCTGGGAATTTCAGAATCTATTTTGGGATTTATAAAAAGTCGAATAAATACATGTGGCATTTATGACTATTGTTATACACGAATTTTGTCATAGCCAAGTTGTTAAGTAGCTTAATAATTAATATGTCGTTTGAAACATTTAACGGATTTAAAACACGTTTTTAATTCACGGTAGACACGTGGAGGGACTAGACACATTTACAGAAATAACTTTGACAATAGAGAATACGATTTTTATAGCTTCCTTTAAAGGGACCTTGGTTGTTAACTGGCCAATGTCCATATACATTTTGCCCTATAAATTTTTTCCAAACATTGAGGGTAGACGATAACTCCGAAAAAAGTGAACCCTATAACGACAGCACTAGTGTATTATCGAATGGCGTATATAAGTACTTTAGTAAGGTTTTATAATAAAACTCGAGTTACATACACAATCAAGGTCTGAGAGGCTAAAACAATAACAGTTCAATATATCCGCTCCCCGTTGACATTACACAAGCTATCAAACTACTTGCTTGGTACAAGTGACGAGCGATTGTCTATTGGTTCTAGGTTTTAATTTCTAGATCTTTATACGCCTTAGTTTCGTCACGAATGATTTAATATTGATAACTTAATACTTATCCGACAATATCACAAGACGGAATCATATATTATTAGTAAGTTCCATATATTATACCTAAATAAATTATAATTATATTTGTTTCTTATCTGTTATAAACAAACTGATGCTCATTTAATTATTTTATAATAGGTTTTTAATGAATATCCAAAGTCAAAACTTAGCTGCGCACGTGCTTCTATTTTATCAAAAGCATAAAACTTATTTCTTGCAATGTTTTTTTCTATGTTTCTAATTTAATTTCAATGAAAATTAATAGCAAGTAGCAAGGTAATAATAGATTTAGAAAGAGAAATCTGGGAAATTGATGTAAATTGTCGTTATTTCTTGTAAGGATAAACGTTTTTAAATGTTGTCTTGATTAAAATTATAAATTACAGAAATACATAACAGAAATTCTACATCTTGCCTATATTAATTTATTTTGCATTCAGCTAATCAGTCTGAATCCGTTATGCTTTCAATCTCGAAATAATTTCTCGATAACCTCTTTTCAACACGCCCTGTCCAAAACCCAGCTATCTATTCTAGAACATTCTCCAACATTCTAGAAGCTTCTATATCCAAGATGGCCGCCACCCGCCACCGCTCACAACCTACACCGCACACAAACTAGCCGCACGTGCAATGCAGCGAACAATAGTTTTAAACGGAAAAAAGTCCACGGTCCGTATTGTGTACATTAGGATATTACGGAACGCCCCCGTTTTATATTCGCAAATTGTAATATTAGATATACCCGTGGTTTTGGTTGGGAGAAAACTTTTAATTCTCATTTGTATTCTGTGCAAGGAAGGCATTTAGTAAACAAGCTGGCTTAATTAACTGTATTACGCATAATTCTGTAAAATTAGTTGATGATCTCGCCCGCTGTTAATAAATAAATTTAAAATATTGCACGCCTCATAAGCGAAGCGTCACTGTACTACTGTCACTTCGCGCAAAACATCTGATTTTTCAAACTTAAAATGTCTTTATGTATCATACATTGCACTTGTAAGATAATACATACACACACATATTAAGAAAAAACACTATTTTTAACATTCATGATATTTTTGATGTCATTTTTGTTATTTAAACTAGTTAAAAAATAATTTGGAAAATCCAAAAGTGCACGCCTCATAATTTTTTTTAATAAATATTTATTAATTATTATTTTTGTTTATTTAATAACAATTAAACCACATCGAATCAGACCCTGAAAAATGAAAGGGTTCTATTCCTGAGCATACTCAAGCGTAAGAGAAAAAAAAAGACTCGATTAGTAAAGTATTTCGGTCGCTATCGTGTTAACAAGAAAAAGGATCCGCACATACAGACACACGGACGTCCAAGACAGAACTTTTTTAAACTGTTTTTTAACTAGTTTAAATAACGAAAATGACATCAAAAATATCATGAACGTTAAAAATAGTGTTTTTTCTTAATATGTGTGTGTATGTATTATCTTACAAGTGCAATGTATGATACATAAATACATTTTAAGTTTGAAAAATCAGATGTTTTGCGCGAAGTGACAGTAGTACCCACCTCAACGCTTCGCTTATGAGGCGTGCAACAGTTTAAAAAAGTTCTGTCTTGGACGTCCGTGTGTCTGTATGTGCGGAGGATTTTCTTGTTAACACGATAGCGACCGAAATACTTTACTAATCGAGTCTTTTTTTTTCTCTTACGCTTGAGTATGCTCAGGAATAGAACCCTTTCATTTTTCAGGGTCTGATTCGATGTGGTTTAATTGTTATTAAATAAACAAAAATAATAATTAATAAATAATTATTAAAAAAAAATTATGAGGCGTGCACTTTTGGATTTTCCAAATTATTTTACTCTATTTAGAAGTTAGTATGCATCTAAAATTATATTTTTGAATTGAAGATATTTGCCAAAAGATACAAAACAATTTGGGAATTTACATTCAAACGTAGATTTCAGAAACTATGTATCACATCATCCTTGGGTGTTTCCTATTTCTCTGGAATATGCATTTTAATACATCATTATCACACTTACAAATTCCACACATTTTAACAAAATACACATACAAATATGCGACTTCCTCCAATCTGTCCATGATCATAAATACATTATTTCGCACGTGACTGATCTCCAGGCACATGTGCCAAACTCAACTCCGCATATTATTTCTAAAACCAAAAATATAATGAATTTTATTACTAAACTTTATTACCCGATACATTCCGCTCCAAATAATAAATATTCGTTTGCCATTAAACCAAATCCTAATTAGAATACCTAAACATTAGTAATCAGTAAGCAGTGGCCTGAATTGTCGTAAGTCGTAACCCAAAATGCTTAAGTGGCACGAATTGTTAAGATTATATCTAATGCTTTTTGACCTCACGACTATTGTTTTTATATTTTATTTTATTACACGAGTTTGATAATTTCACGTTGATTATTTTGAAGGTTAGTCTGCTCGTCTTCAAGTTATGGGATCAAAAACTTTAAAAATCAATCACTAAATTTAACAATTAAGAGGCATGGTTCGTAACAATGTTCGTTACTCGTATTCGAATAATCGTATACATGAAAATATATACGACTACGATATGAACAAAAATCGCTGCACACTAAGAAAAAATAATATCAAATACAAATCCACTATCTGCAAAGATACTTATGGACCACCTTATCTTACTGTTCACTTCTCCCTATAGCATACTCTTACCTACTTTAAACACTCAAACAGAAACAAAAATATGAGCCAATCTATATAACACAAGTATCGAAGATGCAACGATGTGTGAAATTAATCGATGCACGCGTCCACGTGTCTGCAAACTGCTTCGCAACCCTGGATGGTGAAGGTCCCATATTGAAATTATAGACTATAGGGTATTAGTAGAAATTGTATAGACTGCTATAGATTCTTAATTCGTATAAACTTGGCTAAAATTTTTGTGATGCTGAATATGGCAGAATGTACTAACTAAAAGAAAATGTTACAGGATAAAGCTTTCTATTGAGGTTTTAGGCATTACGTTTACGAATAGTCCAGTGCCTATAAATAAAACGAAGTTTGATTTGGGCCTATGCTACGTATGCAATGCTTATAAACAATTATTTTTAATAAGATTCGTAGTCGAAATTCGACCTCGTCACACTTATGACTCTGACCTGCATTCCACAACACATACATTCGACAAAACTGCATTGTAATACAAAAACAACGATATAATATGTATCATAGAGACACGTGGAGACCGTATCATCACTACATAGTATAAACCAAAGTCGCTTTCTCTGTCCCTATGTCCCTTTGTATGCTTAAATTTTTAAAACTACGCAACGGATTTTGATGCGGTTTTTTTTAATAGATAGAGTGATTCAAGAGAAAGGTTTTAGTATATAATTTATTAGGTTTTAGACAAAGCGGGCGAAGCCGCTGGCGGTTAGCTAGTTTATATATAAATAGTAGGTATGTAGTTCGTATTATTTACCAATTTTGTTTTGAAAGTAGGACCTTTCCCAAGATAACTATAATGTACTTTTTAACACGATTAAATAAGCTCCATCTGTATGTTTGTATATAAGCGTCTCCTTTAGACTCGATTTTGACCCTTTAAATGGACAGATTGAATTTAAACTTTGCACACTCATCAGTGATCAGGGACATTACAATAATTTCATTTTAAGGGTGTTTATTTACTATAATTATTATTTATTAACATTTCCAAAAAAAACTTCTTAAGAATGAAGGAACTTAACGAAGTCCACGCAAGCAAAACGCATTCCTATCCATCTATTTTCCCAATAAAATATTGCCATAAAGTTTCACACGCAAAACAAATTATCCACACCAATTTTGTTTGCGTCAAATTTTATAATTATTACCCCGGCTCCCACAGAAATGAGAAACACCGTTTCGAGCGTCCGTTGCACAAACTTTGAACGCACTGGGTCAAGGCTATCCGTTTTATAGTGATTTGATATTTTGCAAACGGATAAAATACAAAATTTTATTGACCTTGTCTCGAGTTCGAATTTAAGGAACACGGCTTACGCTGTGTTGCAATATCTCTGAGCCATAATATTTTTAGGGTTAAGAGATGACGTTTTTAAATGCATGATAACTTTTAACACCTCGTTTTTACTCATTATTATTATAATGAGTAAAAACGAGGTGTGTAGGAACAAAGCTATGTAGAAACTATCAATTTTAATTTGTAGATTTTAAATTGTTATGTAATATTAATACCGGCTCTTACTGGAAATAGATTAAGCACTTTTTTCTATATCTCTCTTTCACATATTTCTATCACTAAATAAAATTGAAATGCATTTAAAACTTTTACAACATCTTGTCCTAACTCGATTCATACGCCATACGCATTCATACGCATTCATAGCCATAAGGTCACCCATTGTGCAATTTGTTTGTATCGTATTTTATGTTATTTCTTTCAACTGGTGTGTGCAATAAAGAATTCATTCATTCATTCATTCATTCATTCATTCATACAACAACAATGTAACCAAATTAACAAGACCTCTCTATTGTATAACATTGCGTACATAGAAGAGACCTATATTAATTGGTAACCTTTGAAAGTCGACCACCCGGGTGGAACCGGGCCTAGCAGCTAGTAACTATAAAACAAATTGAAAAACTAACTTATAGAGGCAATAAAATTTGTTACCCCTTTGAACTGTTACTCAGAGAACTTCTCAGTGAAAAGATAATTTTCAGTGAAAATCTAAAGCACGTGCCGCGCCACGTGTCTTTAGTTACACGAGCGAAAAGGGAAAACATGTTTTCACATTTTTCATTTAAATTTTTATTTATTTCGTACGTCCTGCTATAATATAAATGCGAAGGTTTGAGAGGATAGATGGATGTATGTCTATTACTCTTTCACGAAAGAATTGCTGTATGGATTAAGATGAAACTTTACAATAATATAGTTATACATCAGAATAATACATAAGCTATAGAAATACATATTAACAGATTTTGCTACATATGTACCTACTATAAAATTGTTAGCTATAACTTCTACATTCTCATCATTCATGTGATTTTCCTATACATCAAATTTACTTTCACATTAGTTGACCTACGACAATTCAAACATTAACAATGTTAAAGCTTACAAACATAACCAATTATCTTCACTCACGACGTACCTGTAATAATAATTTCAATGAACTTTCATCGTTCGCGTAATAACCATATAAAACGGGTCAAAGAGTAGGCGATAAGAAACAAACCTGACCTATAATAAGGATTGGAGAAATGCGGTCACAACTACACTTACATTGGTTTGATAATTCAATGTAAAATCGATTAAAAACTTTGTAAAGAAAATATTGCCGTTATCTCTTATAATGACTTATAGTGACATTGAATGCACGGTAAAAGAGAAAAAGGTAAGTCTCTATCTATCATAAATGTTACCCTTAAACATCATTTAAGTAAGAACGAAGACGAATAAGGAATCATTTCTGCAGAAGTATGTTTTGTTTGGTGTGTAAACAACATTTTGTAAACAACAAAATGTTGTTTACATAAAACTAAACTTCAAAATAACTCGTACTTTCTCACTACATATAAGGATGTTGAAGCGATATGGCTGGTTCTTTAAAAACACATTCCTCGCTGCGCATCCTCGCACATCAGTGGAGACGCACCCTAAATGCATTGACTCTTCCAAATTCACATGCATACAGATACATGTAAACAATATAATAGGCACAAAAGAGCACAGATAGCATTAGAGAGTCGATTATATTCATCGTATCAGTGGGACAAGGTCGCGCTATGTGGGTCGGCCGTATTGCCCGCGCGTTGGGCAACCGCCCGCGCCGGCTTATGCCGCACCGGTCGAATTGTAGTATTGTTTTATATTTTACTAACGATCCACTCCGGCTTCGCCTGTGGTACATGTTTAAGTTTTCTCTCCATAGGAACCATCCTCGTACTTCAAGGAATATTATTAAAAACAAAATAGCGCCCAAAGAAGTCGGTTACAAACAAACAAACATACAGGTGAAGCTAATATAAAGCGTGTAAAAAAACAATTAAAGGATTGGTTCAGCCGTTCTCGAGTTATGCGTTTTGCACATATTATGGCGATTCATTTTTATTACATAGCTAGCTATCCGCCCGTGGATTCGCCCTCTATGTCTAAACCTAATAAATTATACACTCAAACTTTCCTCTTGAATCACTCTATCTATTAAAAACAACCCTATCAAAATCCGTAGGGGCAGAAAGCGAGAAGCGACTTTGTATTCAATACTATGTAGTAACTAATTTCACCAGGCTGCTCGCTCTATGCGGACCCGCTTATATTATATCCAAATTGAAATTAGGTAAAATACAAAAAAAAAGGTAGTTTACGTTAACCAAGGTCCCAATTTAAAAAAGAATAAGTTCTTTTGTACCAAACAACATTAGCATTTTGTTCATACACATTATTGACCTAATTTGTGAACGTTTTTGTATTATTTCGAAATAAAATAACGGCCTAACTTTGTCAAGGTTGTCTTTTTCAGGTAATTTTAAATTTTAAAAATAAACAAATAAGTAAATATTGTTTTTATGTGGATTTCATAATTCAAACATGTTCTAACGTTGTCGAGGTTGCGTTTTTGTACATTTATAGAATTTTAAAATTTTCAAGTGACCCAATTGTTAATTATTATTAGAATTAGTTTTTACAACTGTGTGTATTTCGAAATTTAAACATGACCTCATTTTTCAAGGCTATTTTTTGTATTCTTCAATATTTTTTTTTAACATTATTTATGAAAATATTATTAAGAGTTAACTAGTTTTAAGGTATAAATTTATAAAGATACTAGCGGTCCGCCCCGGCTTCGCCCGTGGTACATATGAAAAATAGATGTTGGCCGATTCTCAGACTTACCTGATATGCACAGAAAATTTCATGAGAATCGGTCCACCCGTTTCGGAGGAGTATGCAGACTAACATTGTGACACGAGAATTTTATATATAAGATAGTTTTAAGGTGCTGAAAATTTAAAATATGATAAGGTACTGTAGTACATCATTAAATACTGTACTGTCAGAAAAATATATATTTTTATTAAAAATAACTTCTTTGTAATAATTCTTATATTAGCCATCTAATGTATAATAATATTATAAAGCTGAAGAGTTTGTTTGTTTGTTTGAACGCGCTAATCTCAGGAACTACTGGTCCGATTTGAAAAATTCTTTCGGTGTTAGATAGCCAACTTATCGAGGAAGGCTATAGGCTATATATCATCACGCTAAGACCAACAGGAGTGGAGCCACGCGGGTGAAACCGCGCGGCGCGGCTAGTATTCTCTATAGTCTTTATTACGAAAAACATTAAAACCTATTATAACAACAATACAAGTAATAAATAAACCACAAACATGAAACCACAACGAAACGCCGTGGGAGAATTGTTATCACAATTTTCGGTGTCTAACTGATAATAATAAACATACATTACTGAATATTTATACTTATTTTTCACATTATCGTCTAAATATATTTTATTCAAGACTATTATGGAGAAAATGATCAAAATATATTGTATTAATATTGAAAAATAAATTCTATTTCATGAGTTAGGAACATAAATCAATCTCTCTGACAAATTATATTTCTTTTTAATTTTTATAAACAATTTCAATTACATACATGACTATTTATAAGATACATTTTTAGATAAATTCAAATAAAAACCAAATTTTTTCTCGCTATAATATGAATATTATTTATTCTAGTAATTACAGTTTAGAATTATTATTTATTTTTTAACAAGCGAGCAAAACCAGCTGAACAAACTAGTACCTATATCATCGTACAACGCTAAGTTAAATCGCCTTGACCCGCTTACTCGCACCGGAATCGAACCTATTACTCATGTTATCGACTATCGACAACTTCACTGTGTAGTCTGTATTTGAATTTTGCATATCGATAAGTAATTTTATGATTTTTTACGGATTTAAAACGCGATGTATTTCTATTCTTTAAAAATTTATATTTATAAAGCATTTGAATGCCATAAAACCAAAATATCAGATTCAACAAAACAATGTAAGTACACAGTAAATCCAGTTCAAACTAATAAGGTACAAATATTTTGCACAATAGGCGGCCTTATAACTACACAGCAATCTCTGCCAGGCAACCTGGTAGGAAATGGAAATGTAAGAACTATATACAACTCTTATATACACATATATACATATTTTATTTTATTATTATTACTTATATATACACTTACCTAATATAAGGTGTAGTTTGGTGTCCGTTTGAAACGCATAGTGCAAAGTGACGAGGAAGGGACACGCTCGCACCGCTTCTAAGACCTGTTGACAAAATAAAATATAGTTAAATCATCATTTTCATCATTCTAATTGTTTCATTGATACAGTATATGTAGGTGAAAGCCATAATACACAAACATTTGAAGTGTGATTTTTTAGGTGTAATGTCGTCATGTTTTTCAATCTAATTGCAAGCTTCGGACAATTATAATTATTTTTCTTCTCTCAATAGAGCATTGTACATAAAGTACAGATATGTAGGAATACACAAGTCGGAAGCCTTGCTGATGAAGCATTAATCATTATCACCTTAGTCGATTATTAATTTAATTGTTATGAAAAACTTATTTGCAAAATCTTTTCAATAAAACTAAGGGCCGATTTTTCAATGCTTGGATAAAACTTATCCGTCCAATAAAGTATTACACGATAATATTAAAATGTCACGTAAACTGTCAAATACGGGCAATTTGGAATACGTTTTTAAAATGGTAGTTTTGTACATTATTCGACGAATAAGTTTTATCCAAGCATTGAAAAATCGGCCCTTATTCACTAGAAAATCATTCAAATAACTAAGCTTTATTTCACGTTGTACAAATATCCTGATTACATAACAAAACATGCCTAATATCCTGTTTACATAACAAAACATGCCTTTCCTTCCTCCTAAATCCATTTATCAAAATCACACTACTATTTTCGGCACACCACTCCACCTAACCCCATTATTCACTCACATCGGAAGTAGTTATCGAAAGGCTTAATGCCACAGTGCAGATTACCCGATGCCTAATTGGATTATTCTGTTATACATATTTGTATGTTTATACATACTGTGGCGTGTGTGTGTAACGTGATTTTAAATACTTCATCTGTAAGTGATTTTGTGTGAGTTTTTTAAATATTTTATGAGTTGTAGAATAGTTGTAGTTAACCTATATATTACAGGTAATAAGGGAATGCTATTATCTAAAGTGTTCGGCTTAGTAAATGTTAATAAATTTTGTGATTGATTTTCTAATAAAATTTTTGTTTCATCGGAAGATATATTTGCAAGACGAATTAGGTAAGCGATTCTATGCACGTACATTTTATAGTTTGTAGTGTAGATACGTAGCGTACATAGTAAATAGCGTAACAGCCTAAATCCCAAATATATCATCAACGAATAATGTTGCAAAAATGTGTTATTAAATGATCATTTTGCATTTCACCTATCAATACGTGTTTTAGATGAATTATTTCTTCACATAAATACGGATGAAACCGCGGCACACAGCCAGTATACAATCACCCACCTGTCTCTCCGTCCTGGTGTGTTCAGCCGTCTTCAGCTTCTGCACTATGGACGCTTTCTTGAGCAGTTTCATCGCGTACAGCTTGCCTTCGTCTACCCCACATCGCTTTTTAACAAGGAACACTTTGCCGTACGCTGTGAACAAGAAAAATATAGTTTAATTTAAATTAATTTTGTATGACTCTAATTCTAGGTCATGGGTTATGGATATCCCTACTTAATATTATAAATGCGAAAGTAACTCTGTCTGTCTGTTACGCTTTCCCGCTTAAACCTCTCAACCGATTGTGATGAAATTTGGCACAGACAATCTTTAGACCCTGAGAAAGAACATAGGCTACCTTTTATTGCGAAATATGTACCACGGGCGAAGCCGGGGCGGACCGCTAGTGTCGTAGTTGTTGTAGTTATTTTCTAGTGACTACACCTTAAATATATATATATAATATATATATATATATATATATATATAAAATATATATATATAATATATATATATATATATTTTTGCATATAGCAACAAAAAATTATAACAAAAATAAGCTTCAGCTGTTTAAATTCAAATTTAACCTGCTTTATTTGAATATCATGGGACATTAAATATAATAACAATAGAGAATAAAACACTTGTATTTATCACATATATCATGTATACTATAAAAGTCTACAAAGCTGTTTACATATAGTTTATTTAACCAATAAATATAACATCAGGTAGTGCAGAACCTTAAGACATAATAATCTATACTAATATTATAAAGCTGAAGAGTTTGTTTGTTTGAACGCACTCAGGAACTACTGGTAACGATTTGAAAAATTCTTTCGGTGTGAGATAGCCCATTTATCGAGGAAGGCTATATAATAGGCTATATATCATCACGCTAAGACTAACAGGAGCGAAGCAATGCGGGTAAAACCGCAGGGCACAGCTAGTAACTACACCCAAAGTGAGAAACAATGCCCTATTATTATTATTCGGAATTGTCTGTGAATGGAGTTTACCTGGTCAACGAAAAGACGGTGTATTTTCTACGTATTGTTACAAAAAATACAATAGTAGTAACCAGCTGTTCTTTTAAGCTTTAGTATGTTACCGTAAACCTATAGTTTAAGTTATTTTAAACGACTCTTTGTTTTTGTTGTTTTTGCGAATGTATCGAAATTATTGGAGACTAGCGGTCCGCCCCGGCTTCGCCCGTGGTACATGTTTAGGTTTAGAGACATTTATTTTCAAAGAATTTTACAATTCACTTATTCTAAAGTTTCACAGTATTTTACAAAGTTGTACACCTTGACAAAAAAATTAAAAAATTTGCGGGTGAGTGGAGATTATTTTGTGCAATAATATCGTCTTATGACGGTATGGCTGTGTTCGTGAGGAATGTTTACACGGATATAAAGCAACTAAATGTGACATCGATTGCATGAACTAAAATAAATATTAATAGTAAGTTTATTTAAAAATTAGAGTAAATAGTAATTTAGTGTTGACTTAGCTATTTAAAGTAATTCAATTAATACAATCTTGTTTTTTTTTTATATAATATGTATAAGTATAATAATTCATAATATGATGTAATGATTTTTAATCTTTATTTTAAAATAATCATAAAATATATACTTTTTATGTTATATTTAACACTTTATATTAGTTATATTAATTTATTTTTTTGAAGTAATTTTACTTTTGATTTTTTTTAAACTAGGTGAGTAAGTATGTGATCGTTGTTATTTTTATTTATATTGCTGATTTTATTTTATTCACTTATATTTTTAAGTTGTAATTTGTATACACGATAGTTATTTCAGGGCATATTTTCATTTTGTAGTATATGAAGTTTTAATTTCTTTTTGAATAATCCTAATGATTTTACTTGTTTTATATCTGTAGGTAGGCTATTATATATTTTAACTCCGTCATGAAGTAAATTTTTTGAGCCATAGTAGGTACGGGCTGGATGGATATTTAGGTGGTCAATACATATATTTTGTCGTAGATTAGAATTTCGCTTCCTCTTAGTTAAAGTGATATCTGTATGAATTTCCTTATTAAACAATTTTCGTATCAGAATACAAGTATTATAGACGTAAATTTGCGAAATATCCATTATTTTAGTGTCTTTATATATTTTCTTTGTTGGAGTGAGATAATTATAGCAAAAAAGGGTTTTTATTAATCTATTTTGGGCTATTTGTACTTTGTTCATGTTAGTTTTAGCGGATGTTCCCCATATCGGTATTAGATAATCTAAGTGGGATTTAATTAAGGAGTTATAAATTGTATATCGAACAGTATTTGGAAGACATTTTGCAAATCCTCTTAATGCACCAGACAATGAAACTATTTTTTTCCTGACTTTTTCAATATGCGGTTTCCAGGTCATATGACTATCCAATACTAGACCCAGATATTTTTCTTCATTAATCTGTTTAATTTGTTGATTATTTATAAAAAGAGGGGCATGTGTTGGAACTTTTTTAGATTTAGGTGAGAATATAATATAATTAGTTTTTTCAACGTTAATTGTCAATAGATTATTTTGTAGCCAAGTGTTAAGGAGGGTCATATCGTGTTGAGCTTCCGATATCAAAGAGTGTATTGACTGTCCATAGTAGAATAGGCTGGTGTCATCAGCATATAGACTTATGTCACCTTTGAAGGGAAGCTCATGTACGTTGTTTATATATACTAAGAACAAAAGTGGACCTAGAATAGAGCCTTGTGGTACTCCATAACATATCGGCAAGGGATCACTTTGACATGATCCAATTTTGACAATTTGACAACGGTTTGCGAGGTAGGATTTAATTAATTCATGTGCTGTTCCCTTGATACCAATGCATTGAAGTTTTGTTAGCAACAAGTCATGGCTCACGGTATCAAACGCTTTTTTTAGGTCCACAAAAATGCCGACCGCGATATTTCTATTGTCTAAATTACTAATAAGTTTTGTTATAAGATCTGACGTGGCTGAGAGAGTATTGGATTTGGGACGGAAGCCGTATTGTTTCTGATAAAGAAAGTTGATTGAGTCAAGGAATTTTTTTAATTGAGTATGCAAGACCCTTTCAAAAATTTTTGATATAACAGATAGGACAGAGATTGGTCGGTAATTGTTAGGGTCTGTTTTGCTACCAGCTTTAAATATAGGTACGACTTTAGCAATTTTTAGAGAGTTTGGAAATGTTCCTTCTGATAGACATTTATTTATACAACACGCTAGATCATGGCTTATCAAGTCTTTGATACATTTTAAGGCTTTAACGCTAATGCCATCTAACCCTGAGCTGGTATTTGAGTTTAGCGAGTTAATAATGTTTTTAACTTCCTCAGCGTTAGTGGGATTAAACTGGGTGAATGAATTTTTGCTATCTAATATCACATTAAGTTGATAATTCTGAGTTTTAGGAATTTTATTTGCTAAAATCGAGCCAACCGAAGCAAAGAACATATTAAAACACTTACAAATTTCCTTTTCATCACTTATTAAGCCGGTAGGGGTATTGATCTGTGGAATGACAGTATCCTTTATGCTATTCCTAGATAACGAGTTTATAAGGCTCCACATTTTCTTTGGTTGTTTGAGAACTTTATTAAATTCCTTTGTATAATATTCATTTTTTGTTTTCTGTATTTTTGCTGTTACTTGATTTCTCTTTTTTTTAAACTTCTGTTCAATGCATTTATTATCTTTGTTCATTTTGTGCTCGTAGTAAATTTGATTTCTGTCGTTGATTTCTTTAATGATATCTCTGTGTATCCAGTCTTGTCTTGGTTTGTTGAGTATTTTTGATTTTATGACTTTGTTTTTATTGATTGCTTCTTTTAATCTTAATTCCATTTGTGAATATTCTAAATTGTTATTGTAGATAGGGTTATTTTTTATGTATAAATATAATTCATTGTAATTTAGTGCTTCATATTCTATTTTTTTAAATAATTCAGGTTTATATTTTTTTACTTCTAAAAATATCTGTTTATGATCTGACATTGCTGATTCAACAATGGCAAGGTGGAAATCGTTTTGTTTCACATTTGTGGCTACATGATCTAGAATTGATTTTGTCGTATTGGTTTCTCGTGTACAGTATGTTTCATCAATCTTGTTTAGTAGTTGGAAGCCATTTATCTCAACCAAGTCCTTGTAGGTATTATTAGTCCGATCCAAGTTTAATAAATTTATATTGAAATCACCAAATATGATGGCTCTGCTACTTTTTTGAAGTTGTATTCCAAAGGTTTCGAAAAAATTTTGTAGTGTAACTGGATCTGGTTTACGATATATAGCACCTATGTCCAATGAATAGTTATAGAGGTGGACCCAGAGATAATGGTTATCAAGTAATACTAATACTACATGTTTACATTTTCTCTACATAAGAACCATCCTCGTACTTCAAGGAATATAATAAAAAAAGAATTATCGAAATCGGTTCAGCCGTTCTCGAGTTATGCGCTTACCAACACATTTTGCGATTCATTTTTATATATAAGAAGATTATATAATATGTAATCTAAAAGTTGTTTTGTTTGGAAAGTACTATTTCTGAATTCAGAGTAGACCGTGTGTCTGTTTATATGAATCTAATGTATAAGTCTATCTCAAATTTTGACGAAAAATTCATCAAACTCCTATACTTACAATATATTTACTCAACGAAGACTTCTCAAAGTCGCTTTCGAGTCGTCATATTAGTAAGCAAAAAGTAAAAGCATACAGATATCTTCTTCTTCTTCTTATCTTCTTTCTTCTTCTTATACCTATATAAAAATGAATCGCAAAATGTGTTGGTAAGCGCATAACTCGAGAACGGCTGAACCGATTTCGATAATTCTTTTTTTATTATATTCCTTGAAGTACGAGGATGGTTCTTATGGGGAGAAAACGTAAACATGTACCACGGGCGAAGCCGGGGCGGACCGCTAGTTTTGAATAAGAGAGATACTATTCTCTGTATTTGTTTTTCTTTACAATATAGGTAGGTGTATGTTGCTAAATGTTTCTAAGGACTCGAATATGTACAAAATATTATATTAAATCAAGACTTAAATCATAACAACTATCATATCCAAAATCCAAACATTAAGTGAGTTCATTCGATTTATCACCTCGAGCTAATAATAACAGATTAAAGTTGAAACCATCTGCTGTTACACATCCGGAGGGACAGGACGGACGGACGGACAAAAAAACAGCTTTCTTTTCGACTATACGTAATATCCTATGTTGATTGACAAAATTATGCAATGTTTATGTTAATTTTAGTAGTTTTTTTTTAAATTTATGTAAGGTATTTATAATTCTCTGTTACAACATTATATAAATACAGTTTATGAAAAGATTTTTTTATTCCATCATAACCTACTAGTATAAGTCTACCTCAAACTAATTATAATTTGAATTATTCGTAAATAAACACTATAAAAATACCCAAAACGGGATTAAAACCAACGGAGTAGATAATAACATCGGCTTACATACTCGACTACCTTCAAATACAAAAAAAAGCCTAAAAATAATTCGCTGAGTTGGCACCACACCGCACTTCATATTAAACTACTGACCCGATTTAAGGGTTCAAAGAATTGGATTTTTTTTATATATACATATATAAAAAATGTTATATTAGTTGACATTTTGATAAATATAATGGCTTTTACGATATTGTTTGTATTAACTGGAAATGTATAAAGAAATAAATAAATTCATTTTCAAGGTAGTCCTATTTTAAGAAATTAATTAAAATGAGG
Source organism: Colias philodice (assembly GCF_061535455.1). Taxonomy (NCBI): domain Eukaryota; kingdom Metazoa; phylum Arthropoda; class Insecta; order Lepidoptera; family Pieridae; genus Colias; species Colias philodice. The sequence goes on from NC_143112.1 coordinate 5,878,891, forward strand.
TTATTTCAATTCGTATTGTCTAAAAATACAATAATGTATTAATTAAAAAAAACGGCCTTCGTCACTAAGTAATAACATAATATGAAGTAATTTTCCCCGTCCGATTAGGGCCCTTCTGGCCTCCTCCACTCAAGCGACAGCTCAAGCCGAGGTTCGTGGTCCCCGTCAAGGGGGGACGCCCTTGTGCATGTCGCTACCAGGGTGAACCTTCAGTTCACCCCCGCGTCCGCGTTAAAATGTAGAAGCCCTTCTGGCTAACATTGAGAGACACCACACAAAAAAAAAAAAAAAAGTAATTTTAGAATATTCATTGCAAGCACTTAAATTTTTGTAGTGAAATAATGTTAAAAAAATTATCTCGAGTTCGTCTATCTGTCTTTTATTCTCTACAAGGTAAACGATAAAATTAGAATGTAAACATTCAAACACAAATTTTAATCGAATTTTCTAGAACGATTTTCATCGGCACACATATTAATAACATAATATCAACCAGTTTTCGCGGTAAAAACACTGACCTAGGTGGGACATTGAACCCATTTTTTCGGTACCAAAACATTTGTGCAAACTATCATTACACATATGCATGATTTTATGCAGTATTTTCAGACAAATTCCCAAATACATATTCATATAGGTATTTAGATAATGACGTCATCAATAATAATAACCAACATTTTGATAATTTTTCTCATACGGCCCTACATTTAAGTACCCGAAATATTTTGAATATCCCTTATTAATAGATATTGCGGTTATATTCCTAAAAGAAAGAAAGAAAAACGCAAGAAAGTATACGATTTAATTAAAATTTCACGTAGGTAATATACACACAAATTTTTGGTATTTCTTAAACTTTTCCTTCATCCTAATTTGGTATTTCTTAAACTTTTCCTTCATCCTAATTCTTATCATTCAATAAAACCGGCCAAGTGCGATACGGGCTCGCGCACAAAGGGTTCCGTAGCAGCAAATATAATAAATTACAGTTAAATCAACCTATCTCAAAAACTATAAGAGATACTTTGATCAAACCAAAAATCGTTGAAAGAGTTAATTAGCATGCATCACCTCTATTTTTTTTAGAATTTTATACCCCGTAGTTATAAAAATAGAGGGGGGGGGACATACTTTTTACGACTTTGAGAGCTGATATCTCAAAAACCGTTCACTTTAAGAAAAATGTTTTTTAGAAAACTTTATATCATTTTAAAAGACCTTTCCATTGATACCCCACACGGGTATGTACATCGAAAAAAAAAATTTCATCCCTCAGTTACATGTATGGGGGGCCCCACCCCCAATTCTTTTTTTTACTATTTAGTGTCATATTTTTGTAGCGGTTCATACAACACATATTCCCATCAAATTTCATCACTGTAGTACTTATAGTTTCCGAGTAAATCGGCTGTGACAGACGGACAGACGGACAGACGGACAGACGGACATGACGAAACTATAAGGGTTCCGTTTTTGCCATTTTGGCTACGGAACCCTAAAAAACTATCTTCCAACTTTCCCAGCGAGTAGGTACGTCTCCAATTTTCCTTTTAAAATAGTCCAATGCTCTTTATGAATCACATAAGGTCATTCGTAATTTGTTTACGCGTAAATCATTGACATTCGTTCGCACACACACTAGCATAACAAAACCTAGCCATTGTATATTGACCTCCTGGTTGAATGTAAGTTCATAGATGGTGGTGTCCTATGACATTTATTAGAGACAATTTGTTTATCTAACCAATTTAGTAGGACCTATCGCGACCTATATTCTGATCGCGGAAGAATTCCAACCAAGACCCGCGGCCCCGTCATTATAAAAAGACCTATCTGTTATGTGGTAGTGGAAAGGTCTAAGATCCCACCGCAGGATCAGTGCGTTCATCGGTTTTTTGCTGAAAACCTAATTAAATCCGGCCGCAAATAATGGTTGTTGGCTTATAAAAATTATAAATATAGGATTAGTGCGTTCATCGGTTTTTTGCTGAAAACCGAATTTTTATGTAACTATATGTATTTATAATTAGGAGAATATATATCGACTAGGTTGCCAGTCAAAATTTGGCCGCAAGCATGTTTACACTCAACCTTAAATATTCAACATCTTTAACATCCGGCAACCCTTATTTGCGGCCGGATTTAATTAGGCAACCATATATGATAATAAATAGAAAAAAATTAGCTTTAATTTGATATATAATTCATAAATGTGCGTTATGAACGTAAAAATGAATCGAAATCATACCTGTTTGCACCAGGCTGCCAAGATGTTGCGGCCAGGTGAAAAGCGGCAACCGTGATTTTTTAGAATTTTTATATCATTTGACGTGATGTAGACTACATTTTATTCAAAAAACAAGTGAACGAATTTTTTTCCCAAAAACCGATTAGAAAAATTTTAATTAAACATGCTTGCGGCCAAATTTTGACTGGCAACCTAGTCGATATAAATTCTCCTAATAAATTATAAATATACATAAAAATTCGGTTTTCAGCAAAAAACCGATGAACGCACTGATCCTGCAGCCGGATCTCGTACTATTACTTCTGGTGGCTATTCTAATTATGGATTTATTTATGATCTTAATGACTATATTTCAAGTTTAATGATAGTCACTAACATATTATATTACAACGAATTATTAATCGTTTGAACACTTCACGTAAAGATAAATATTCAATTAATTACATATAAACAATTAATTAACGATCGACCCAATACATTTCTTATATCATTAAAAATAACACGTCATAAGTTTAAGCCTAAGACATCTAGTGTCACTTTTATATCCACTCACTACTGAAAGTCTTATCAAAACCGCTGTATCCAAAACATAAAACCATACACACCAATTCATAGAAGAATATTCACTATAACAATACTTTACATTGTGTTTCAGACAATGAATACCTACACTACCTACCAACACAGGTACCTACATATCCTAATTTGTCATTCAGAATCGAGTTCAACAGACTACTGATTAGATACATTAACGAAATGTTACGCAACCAATGTCAAAACAGTCGTTACGAATTTTCGAGAAAATTTTCACAATATGAGGTAGGTACCTATTACAAATATTAATCGTGTAATTACATTGAATTTATTAAAATTGCCGATTCATGAAGCTATATTGCAAAATGTTTCATAACAATAAATTATCGGCTCAAAATTGTAAAAAAAAAAAACAAAGCACGCATTTCATACCACTTGTCAAAAATAACGACGTAGGTCGTAGTGTATTTTACAATCTACAACGATCAGACGAAGCGTTCCTTTAAAAGGATACTACGCAATTAGTACATACTTGTTTATACTTTTAACTAATCTGTTGTGAATCCATACTAATATTATAAATGCGAAAGTAACTCTGTCTGTCTGTCTGTTACTCAATCACGCCTAAACTACTGAACCAATTTGCATGAAATTTGGTATGGAGATATTTTGATACCCGAGAAAGGACATAGGCTACCTTTTATTGCGAAATATGTACCACGGGCGAAGCCGGGGCGGACCACTAGTTCTGCATATATAACAAATAGGTTCAAAACATCAGAAGGCAGTTTCTCATTTACTATTATTTCTTACATTTCTCCGGTCTTAGCGTGATGATATATATCCTTCCTCGATAAATGGGCTATCTAACACCGCAAGAATTTTTCAAATCGGACCCGTAGTTCCTGAGATTAGTGCGTTCAAACAAACAAACTCTTCAGCTTTATAATATTACGTATAGATAACAATAGGAGCCAAAGTACCTTCCATAGGTTCTCTCTCAACCTCAACACGTAACCATAAAAGTGAAAAGCGCAAGTCAACGCACCCTATCACCGAAAGACCTCGTCTTCCGTCCTTTCTGAACCAACAAGGACGGTCGTTGTACTTGCCCGTGTTGTGCGACTGAAAAACTGTTTATCTATTTCTGTAAAATATGTACCTACGCTTTGCTGTTTACGAATATGATTTATACTGTATTGTATTTTGCTCGAAATTACTCAAAGAAGAGAAAGATATGCAGAAGCAGCATAAACTATTGAATTACACATATAACAGTATCATATATTATATGTGACTACAACTAACTTCTTAACTGTCTTATTAAAAAAAAGAGCTAAAAATAGATAGGCGTCTTTGACACCTTTCCTAGTAGTACAGAAAAATACAAAAATAAATTTTGTCACAGATCCTTGATATGTGTACAAAGTTTGAATTAAATCTGTCCGTTTAAAGATCAAAATCGAGTCTTAATACATACAAACATACTAGCGGTCCGCCCCGGCTTCGCCCGTGGTACCAACATGTTTAAACTATCCTATCTCTCAACTTGGATCGAACTGCACATGGTGTGCGAATTTCATTATAATCGGTTAAGTGGTTTAGGAGTCCATTGAGGACAAACATCGTGACACGAGATTTATATATATTAAGAAGATAGGTGAAGGTAATAAAAGCGTGTTAATATTCCTTTTTAGAGCAGACAAAGTTGCGTCGATAAGCTAGAAACAAATATTAATAGACTAGATATGAACCAATGAAACAACTACCATATTCTTGGCAATCGATCCCTAATTTGGGAACACTAAAGCGCCAAATCGCCAGCGTAGGGCTGATAATATGCTAATAGCGATGTAAAGTGCGTTGACACCGCGAACAATGCGTGGAAACGATAGCTGATTAAATGTAATGAGTTTTAAAACGTGTTATATTATTACGCGATCATTATTTGAAATTATACATATATTCAAAGGAGGTAAAATCGAAGAATCATATCGATGAAAAACCACTTTAAAACGCTATGCTATAAGCACCATTTGGAAAAAAAGATCTTTCATCTTTAACTTATTTAGGAGTCCCATCACGGCATCGAACGACATACTCTTGTTTCAACTAGCATCAATATCCACTACAGTAACAATCTAAAGATTGTCACGTTACAAAACACCAATGCAAACCTGTCCCATTATGCTAGAAATTTCAAGAATTAAAAACAGTACCCTCCAACTTTCCAGAAAGCACTCAACGGCGTCATGTTTTATTTATATGGCGTAATAACAATAATATTCCAGTAAATAATTTCGCATCTAGAGTATTTTCCGCAACCTCAATGCGGAGGTCAAAAAACACGAGACAAGGTCACGCGATCGCGATTGGTCCTTTCCAAATTTCACGACTTCCGGCACAAAATTTAACTTGTTGGAATCCCTTTTAATATAACAGTTAACAAATTAACCGTGTTACATCGCAGGAGGATTGCAAGGGGGAGGAAATTTACAGAAATTTCAATTTCAGAAGCTCATTATGAAAAAGAAACGCAATTACCATAATTCCTGCGACAGTATGAAGTATTTAACATCAAATATATAGCAATAAATATTAAAATCTAAAACACATAACTAATAAGCCGTAAGGAGAAAAAGGTAAAACTTAAAAAAAAACAATTAATCAAACTTTTTCACCCTCAACGTCTCTCCATAAAGCCTGGAACCCCGTTTTCCACCAAGATAATGTCTTCCAATCTTTTACTTCGTGATCATACGACGATTTAACGACGACCTTGCGATTGAGATGAACGACCCGCGCACGCTAAAACGACCCTTGAAGTATTCGACCTTAGGCATGGACTTTAGGGATCGTGAACTTTGTACTCAACTTGTATAATTGTGTGTACGATATAGGCAAGTTCAGTAATTTTCCGATTCAGAAACCATATTTAGTATTATAAATGCGAAAGCCTGTCTGTCTGAAAACCACAGCGCCGATTTTTATGAATTTTGGACTGAAAAGAGCTGATCGAACTTTTTTTTCGAACTTTGTCAGCGGGTGAATCCGCAGGGCTATAGTATCAGCTAGATATGTAAGAAAAAAGTCAATGTCACTTTTTGTCCACATACATATCGAGTAAGCAAACTATTATACAGCACACCTGATGGTAGGCGAAACAAGTTCATAAACATTCACAAAAACTAGTATCAAACGTGATCTAAATTTAAATGGCTAAAAGATCTTAGATTTTGATAGATGTACCATCACTCATGGTTTTATTCGAATTATAAAATTCTGGTAATAATCTCTAATAAATAAATCTTCAAATAACGGTTCATGTAATTTTTGGTCACTATATAAATTATCGAGACCTTGCAGTATAATGCTGCAGTTTAAATTATTAATACAGCACTGTTTTTCTGGCTCCTTTTACCAAGTTATTACATGAAGTGTGCACTGTAGCAAAAAGTTTGCCAAACATTGCAAAAATTGCCTTTGATTTAAAAAAATAATTGAACCAGAAATAGCCAAAATCCTGTTAAAAACTCGCCCACATTTCTCTCTCGCCAATTTCACTATTAATACATACATAAAAATTAATGCATCCACCGCACATAATAGCTGTTAAACTATAAGCACATATCATCGAGGTTAATAACCTTAGATCACAACAGCTGTCTATAAAAAAATCGTCTCACCTGGCCGCTCAGCCATATTAACTTGAGCTATGACGCTTCGACAGCTCCAGGCGGCGCCGGGTCAATTGGTATTGGCCAATGAATATGAATGCCTAGATTTGAGGCAGACGATTTTAATTAAGGACTGAATGTTTGTGTGCATTGTGTGGTAATTGCTAATAGAACTTGATGGAATGAAGAAATGGAATCCAAACGTTTAATTTAAATATACGATAAAAATCTATAAAGAATCTCCTGCGCATTAAACTAAATCAACAACGTTAAATAACGGTTTAGGTTCGCACACAATTCAAACATTTCTAGGGCACACGACTGGCGTCTTCCTCATGATATTTTCTATAGCCCGGTTCCAATAAACGATTTGTAATTTTCTTTTTGCGCGCCCTCCGTCGGTCTGGTTTTATTGACCTACTGCATTCACCTTCTGCCACCTTTATGATAGCAACTGCTATTCACAGAATGTTTCAATTATATCACATGATTTATTTCTGGTAAACGAAGTTAAAACCAATACCTGTTTACAAAACTGTTCAAAGTTCTGATATTTCTCCTCAATAATAAGTATGATCTATTTCTAAATAGACTAACTTCAACCTAGTTATCTTTATACCCGGATCTTAACTGACCAATACATCAAATCCAGCCTTATTCTCTGAAGGAACTATAAATCTTCGCATCACAACAAACAGATTTATAATACGTATGTCACATAATCGACAGACGCGTGCACGTTCACTATCTGACGTAGACGTAGCATTTCAGATGACGTGTGTTCGCTTGCTTGTCTCTATGACGTAGTATCTATGGCGTGTGTTCGCTTGCCTGTCACGTATAGGCAATGTTTAAGCCTATCTTACCGGTGCAAACTCCCACTATGAACCGAGATTACAGGGACAAGGTCGCCTAGTCCTTTAACCTTTCTTCGGCAGATCGACGCTCTTGGAGGCAAGGACCTGAGGCCCTCAGATTTCGGCTGTTGTAATGTCAATGGTATTTTATGAGTGCGTTGACTAATAGTCTTGGTACAGATATTTTTCTCGGAAAAAGTCTACTCATTATATGTTGAAGGTTTTAAATCTTCTGTTGTACAATTGGTAATAGCAGTGCTTCAGTGAAAATAGTTTTGATTATCTCTCGACAAAAAACAACAAAATCCATGCATTTAACTATAACTTCTAAACTAATTTTAATCAGGAAACATTAACCAATGCTTTTATGATTTATCATATTATGAATATTACATGCAATTCTCTTTGATACAATACCATAACTATATTAAACAAAACAGTTAAACTAAATAAGTCTACAATTTGTGGCGAAGAAGTAATGCCCCCATACGGGGGAAAAAAACAAGTCTGGCCAAACCATTAGTCTGGCACACTGGTTAAAACCGCATGCTAGCGGGTAGACGCACCATGCCTCGACAGGTGTGCGAACACGATGACCGTTACATTTCACGACGATCACGCCCACATTTCATACATCGCTTCTTTTTCTACCTTTCCTCACTTATACTTCCAATAAAACAAGCAATGTACTTCAAACTGGTTGACGACAACCAAAGTCGTTCGCTCATCAAATATTGCTTTTACATTCATTGCGTGTCCAGTACCCGCGTTTGTTACGCGCAATTAAACATTTCACACATAGCGAGCAATGTAAAAGCGAATTGGAGTTTAACGCCAATTCAGGTTTCGACACGCAACCCCAACGGATGTGCTATATGAGCACGCTCACAGATGGCGTCGCGTTTTTTTAATATTGCTTAGAAATTCAATTTCGGGTTCAAGAGCATTCAGGTGGTTGGTTTTTCGAACTTAACGAAAGGAATATTTCTTTACTGAAATTTTATAAAGAATTTTAAAAGAACTCTGCATAATATATAGAAACATTCGTCAGTGAACAATTAAACAAAGATATAGATTAGTGTATTTTACCAGAAATCGTGATTAAATAAAACGCTTCTAAAGTGCCTAGTCAAGATCAACAAGCTCTAATTATATAATTAGCTTAATATGGCGTCTCTACCAGACCATATCAACAGTTTGCAAATCAAGAATTAATCAAATAATTTAACCAGACAAACTTAACTACAATCATTTACCATGTTTCCTCACACAGCAGGTATAAAGCATAAATTAAAACCCTTACCCTTCCGAGAAGAAAATATAACAATACAAGATTATCATATAATCATCAATTAATTTTTTAATGAATTTGATTTCTCGAAGAATATAATAATAGAAGATATTGCGTGAACCATTGCATAATATGCCTTTTTATAAGAGAAAGTAAACATATTTGTGTATAGTAGGTACGTATACGAGAGGGTAAATCAGAATTAAAAAATATTTATAGATATTTAGGAGTACAATTTTCCTACTAACAATAGATGTCTATCATGAACAAATATCAAATATATAAATGAAACCCTATTTGATGATTTCTATAGTTATAAAACCAATACCTAGAAAAACATATCTGTTTATTATGAAAACATTTCAATCACTAGCCAACAATTGTATCAAATATCCAACACGGGTTACACATTCAAATTTGAGTATGGGGTAACAGCCCCTATTGGTTTTCTATCCTACTAATACTATAATCTATAAATAGGCATCTCGTTATCTCACTTTGGGTGGCCTGCGCGGTCGCATGTCAACGCTCTCCGCCCTCATGTAACTGAATATTGTAAAACGTGGACTATTTAACAAAAAATTGGCTGAACACGTGACAGAAGGGAAACACCTCAAAATAAATAGGTCTCTTTCTTTTTCTCTACAATTTCCATCATACTTCTTTGTCTTACAACGAAGTCTTAAAATCAATCGTGTCTGAAGCATTCTACTAAATACTAACAAACAAACAAACAAACAAACAAAAATACATTAGTATTTAGTATCCTAATTTGACAATTCAAATGCACTAACAATTCATTTTGACCATAAATTATTCATTAATAGCGGTCCGCCCCGGCTTCGCCCGTGGTACATGTTTACGTTTTCTCTACATATGAACCATCCTCGTACTTCAAGGAATATAATAAAAAAAGAATTATCGAAATCGGTTCAGCCGTTCTCGAGTTATGCGCTTACCAACACATTTTGCGATTCATTTTTATATATAAGAAAGATTACGTACAAATCTTGTATCGTAAAGATAATACATACTTTGTTGTTTGTAATATTTATTATATTGGAAACGTATTTGAGGTCAGAGAATCGAACTGGTTAGGCGATGGTAAACATCCCAACCATAGGAATGTCAAACGATAAGAATTTAGAGGAAAAGATAAACAATATTATTCTTAAAATTCCAAATTTCTTTTCATAACAATCTATACTAATATTATAAAGCTGAAGAGTTTGTTTGAACGCGCTAATCTCGGGAATTACTGGTCCGATTTGAAAAATTCTTTCTGTGTTAGATAGCCCATTTATTGAGGAAGGCTATAGGCTATATTATATTATCACGCTAAGACCAACAGGAGCGGAGCCACGCGGGTGAAACCGCGCGGCACAGCTTGTGATTTATAAATAGCACATAGTTGAGATTTCTTTGAAGTCACATAATAAAAAGGCTTGTTACATAGAAAATTACAATGTTTTCATACAATCCATTAGTGTGAATTGTCAAGTCATTTTCACTCATTCATGCGCAATTTCGTTGTTTTGTTAAATCATCATCGAGAAGCCAATGATCTTACGGTTTATATTTCGGTACATGAATAGGATAATTTTGTATGCTTCTTATTCATTCACCTCATTCAGAATTAGTTTCTGAGTTATTACGTTAATTTAAGTACATAATAGCCAATAACAAAATTAATCAAACAGATTATGTATCTTAAAAATGATTAATTACAACGCATTCAAAAATCACAAAAATCATAATCATTTACAGCATTAATTAGTTTTTACAAGTTATTTATAAATCGGAGCATGGCCAAAGTACCAGGTGGGCATAAGGTCACAAGCGCGGCGGTGTAAGGACGGGCGGGTAACGACCGGGCACCGCTACGCCAGTTTCGGGGGTTAACGACCCGGCGCGACGGACGACGTCCTGACAACTCCTACATTGCCATGCTGCCCTGGTACCCGATCGGATTCCGTGTGTATTGGGACATTCTTTTCCTGTTAATATTGCAACTTTGTTTGTATGTTTGACCTACAAAACGCTGAGATCATCATTTCAATGGAAAACTCACGGTAGTGAGTAATTGATATAAAAAAAAAACAATAATGACACTAAACGATACATAATAGGACCTTAAAAACACATTCAGTACCTACATAACTACAAAATTAACTTAAAAAGAACAAAAACAGCGTTATTTTAAAATCGGCTCCAACCAGACCATTAAAAACTGGTACCATTAATAATATAACAGATTCGGCAAAGTCGTGCGGTAGGTTAAGCATGGTAATAAGATAACGAGAAACGGTATTCGGTACCTAGATATTCGGTGTCAAATTATTACCGGATGCCCATTGGTCGATCAATCTTTTTGAGGAAGTGGTGAAGAGTTAATACTAATATATTTATAGTTTATACGTTGATAGCTAGTGTATTTTTATACTAGCTGTTCCGCGCGGTTTCACCCCCGTCGCTCTACTCCTGTTGGTCGTAGCGTGATGATATATAGCCTATAACCTTCCTTGATAAATGAGCTATCTAACACCGAAAGAATTTTTCAAATCGGACCAGTATTTCCCGAGATTAGCGCGTTCAAACAAACAAACAAACAAACTCTTCAGCTTTATAATATTAGTATAGATTAATAGAGGCTTTATAGGTCTACCAGAATCTGATGGCATATTTATATTTAAGAAATAAAAGATTTTTATGTGGCAACTTATTTGACAACTATCAAATTGGATGTCAAATTATTTGTCTTTTTTGCAGTTGATGAATAATTTTTAAGATTTTGTCTAAAAAATCTTCGAAAATGTCGAAAAAGCCGCTGCGATCACAAGCAAGAGGTGTTGTTTATAATGCGTATAGAAAAACATTCGATGAAGAAGGGTCAAACACATCACAATTTTCAATTTTGAAGATTTTATTGGTAAATTGGACTTACCCGTTTTGATACTATATATTAAAAAATATTATATATGTAGGTAACTATAATATTGTTTGTTGATTAGAATATAATTTTATGAAAACTTATTACAGGAGTTTCCAATACGGCTATTCGTCAAGTCCAAGCTGTCCAAGTCAATTTTATAATGTGTGTCTGTTAATACTTACGAAAATAATTTTATTTTATTTTTATTTTATTTTATAAAAAATTATAAGCAGTTTTGATCTACATTATCATTATATCGATATTTTCACATGGCATACTGGTAATGAATATACAAAATATATAGGTATGTGTAAATAATAATATGTATTACCCGTATAAAAGTAATTTGTATAATTGTATATTATACATGTAAGTATGTACCTACGTAATATTAAGTGGATATCTCATTATTAAGTACAGTATTGACCACTTATGTAATGTGAGTAATGATATTGAGGACAAAATAAAAAATAAGCAGTATCAAGATCGTTCAGTCCATTTTCCCTAGGGTTGCACACTCAAAATTTTGATTTCCCTAATTGCCATCAGATTCTGGTTTACCTATAATAGAAATAAACTAATACTTAATTGCAGGATATTTATACTATTATAAGTGTAAAATCTATAGCTTAAAATATCACGACTACAATAAATTCAGTAGATGCACACCATAATTAATTTTAATTCGAAATACTATCTAGTACCTACACTCTTTTACCTAAATCCATACTAATATTATAAATGCGAAAGTAACTCTGTCTGTCTGTCTGTTACTCAATCACGCCTAAACTACTGAACCAATTTTCATGAAATTTGGTATGGGGATATTTTGATACCCGAGAAAGGAGTAAGGACATAGGCTACCTTTTATTGCGAAATATGTACCACGGGCGAAGCCGGGGCGGACCTCTAGTACTATATAATATGTATCTATTACAATATACACATTGAAACTAGTATAAATATGTTTGCCTTATACAAATTACTGTGGCTTGTTTATATCAAGCAACATTCTTACAATCGCAAGGTTATATTTCTATGACATTATTTACTTTTATAGCATTTATACCTACATAAATAGTAAACATGTATCTAATAAGAAAAGTGACGTCGTATCGCGTAAAACAAAAATACGCAATCGGCTTTTACGTTTATGAGATGACGCAAATCATATTATAATATTCTATGTTCATTGTAGTTTTTAATGATTGACGTAATGAAATGATACCCAAGACACGGAGGGATAGAAAAATAAATTTACGAAGAAATATCATGATAACGATCGAATTATGCTGTGAAATGTCCGTTTCAGTACTGTCGCATAATTTTTCCTTGAATAGAAAATATTATAGATCACTCTTTCTTTTGTTTACAATTACATGAGATGGCATGACAATAATGTTCGGAGTTATTTTTACTTAAATAAAATACAGTCACAAACAACCTGCTTTTGTTTTTATAACTAACAATATTAGGTTCAAGTTTTGATATCTTCAATTTTATATAATATGAATAACAAGATCTTTTATAACTTGATAAAAAAAGATTCATATAATATTCATAATTTTCATCGTTTAGATAGCACATAATTTATCGTATCTTGGAAAAACTAATTTGAATATTCAATTTTGTTTCTTTTATTACAAATACATACTTAGAGACCAACAGCTATCTATTATTATTGAATAGAAATAATAGGTTGTATAATTAATAATAATTAGTAAATATTTTTATTCGTTTTTATAAGTACATATAACATCTATAACATTTTATATTCCTCCATAACGTAAATAATAAATAATTCATTTATATTTTATCTATTATCTCTTCAATTAACAACTTAAAAACAAACACTATACCAGGACATCAGAACATCCTTCCGGGCTACAAGTGCCCCCCCTCCCCTCTCTATCCAGTATGTAATAATGTACACAATATAACTGTCCATAGGCAAACGTGACTTTGGTCCCGCACGTGCGCAAGCGCAGTCTGAGGGAAATATTTCACAATGGAACGACATTGGTCAATGTAAGATTTCTCAGTTGCTTCAATGTTAATTAAATAATTAGTGTGAAAATTATGGATTTCTTAGTGTTTCAGTTACGATAAAATAATTGGTATTATTTTCATGGATTTGACATACAAATACGTATGTATCCTTATTATTATGATTACTACAAATTTCTAAGGCCTAATATCTGACTCACACATTCCACTATTGAACTATAAATGATTATCGAATCGTGGTGTAACTGCATAAAATTAATATACAGTGCATTTTTACTTTAATCATCATTGGAATATCACCTTTACGCCTTTGATATAAGCTATACAATCGAATGATATAATTAACTTCCGTAAAACAGGTTGTGTGTTCACTGTTATGTAATAAGATGAAAGAAAACGGATGCTTGCGACTGTATAGTTATTGTTTATTTGTAGTGTGGAATGTTTAGTGTAGGCAGATATTTTATAGCCTAGACTTCGCACCTCAGTCTGAATGCCTTGTTATGTTTGCGAAAGTCTACATGTTGCAAATAAAAGTGTGACTAATTTTTATTTTATCAATTTAGTGTTGGAGCAACAAATCGATACGAGAAGTTAATTCTTACAAAGTTTCTCTTATTAGTATGATAGGTAAATTAACGCTTTATCGGACTGCAAGAACCTATATCCCAACAATCAATCAAAAAAGTCACGCTACACCAGTCCACACCCGCATATTTATTTAAACATACCCGCATATAGGAAGTAAACACTGTATATTGCGTAATCACTAATTACAATTCCCGTAACCGTTCCCCAGGTTACAGCACACGGTCAATGGTCACCCCACGGTTATCGTGGTTATTCGCATTTAACCCTTTCGACGTACCGTTTCGCGAATATAATTAATAATTAATGACCTCGCGCTTTACTGTATTCCTAGTACATACAATGTATTTTATTTACGCCCGTTATCGGGTTCAATTTTAATTCTTTATTCCCATTTCCCTTTTTATTTTGATGTTTAATTAATTGGGGATTAATTTAGCAACGCGTGCTTTCGGTGACATGTAGATTGTACTGTTGTGAATTTTCATCCTCCATTTAGCAGTCCTCCCATTCCAAATTACCTCTTCACTGCAGTACATACTAACGTACGTAGTAAACGTAAGTATTATGTTCTGCACAGAACATCGATTTAACTCTATTTTATTTTAATTTGGCTTACTTCACATATTAATGAATTTATAATCATTTACCCAACATTATAAACGTATTCGTTCATAATAGCAAATGATAAAGCCTGTATCAATACATCGAATCCATTTCACCTCGCACCCAAATAACCCTCGCCTTTCACACTTATTTAAACTTTAACATTTATTATTACTCCTTCCCACAAATATACCCCTGCCAAATTAACCAGACCATTCTGAACACATCTCTACGACTTCACAACCAATTAGGACCACGTGTCGCACCACGGGGATCGCTGAAGCCCTCCATGGTAAACAAACAGAATTTTCCAGGGAATATTGTGAAAATTTCGACATTTTCCCCTTAGCTTGCTATACGAATATTTACCAGAATTTATGTCTTGGAGTTCTCGTCTGAAAGGTCGTGAGCTTTATTGCGTAAAAATAACAAAACAGTGATATACACCAACAACTCTTTCTGAGCAAAAATAAATATATTATGTCTGTCTGTCCATAGAAATTTTTTCGTAGCGTTTTTCGAAATTATCGAACACTAGCGGTCCGCCCCGGCTTCGCCCGTGGTACATATTTACGTTTTCTCTACATAAGAACCATCCTCGTACTTCAAGGAATATAATAAAAAAAGAATTATCGAAATCGGTTCAGCCGTTCTCGAGTTATGCGCTTACCAACACATTTTGCGATTCATTTTTATATATAAGAAGATTATTTCATGACTTGACGATATCTACAACTTATGTTCTTTAAGATATTATTGCAAAACCTTTTCAATAATAACTCCGACATCCTATGTATTATATTTATTTGAATTTTTCCAACCCGCATCGGCCGATCAAAAATCGACTCCTAGACCACGTGGCGGGGTCAACGACCGCACCATCTGCAGTCAGCAGATAAATGCATTATGCCCCTTATTTTTACACACCACATAGTTACGTTAAACGAAGTGTTATTAAAAGCTATGGCTCTGAATACAGGTATAATAAACACGCTAATTATTTCCAGGCAAAAAATGTTGCCTAAAGATTACATTTTCCGTATCGCAATTTTATCGTTATTTGTTCAGGCATTTAGAAATAAATTGGTGAAATTTCTTACTATAAATAAACTCATGAATCCTAAAAATTTATTGCTCTCTTTGGGCTGTAGAAATTAGGTTATTCTTTACATAGCTTTATAATGAAAATATGCCGCCGTACTGTTTTGAAAGAAATGAATAAGTAGTTAGTTAGAGTAAAGTAGTTTTATATTTATATAACAAAACTATTAAAACGAGTGGTTTTTAATTATAATTCAATAGCAAGAGGATAGTATAAAAGACGTTTTCTTTCATAAAATCATGCTGAAACAATAAATACATACATACTTATGAAAATCTGAATACATCCTACACACTGCTACTTTTTATAAATACCTTTTATTAGTGACCTAAATACAGTTTGTCAAACCCATCACAACCAAAGCTTAATTTCTAACTCAATCCATTAAAATAATGCTTTCTTGTACAAAAAAAAATAAGTTTTCCTTTTGCAAATTAATTATGTAGTTGCAAATATTTTACGCAAATGGCGGCCTTATTGCTTCACAGCAATATCTGCCAGGCAACGTGATTTTAAAGTAAATGCGGAAAGTAATAATGTACTAGGGCCAGCATAAAAAACAAAGATACAACTCACCTCCAGTGCCGAGAACTTTGAGCAGGTCAAAGTGTGATATGTCCACTTTTGCAGCACCATTTAGATTAACTGTAACAAAAGTTATACATGTTATTACTTGCATAGTTAAATTTGATATACAGCGATGGCATACTTGATTGTGTTAACGGAATTTTTCGGTTTTAATGGACCATGGGAACTGGTCGCTTTTCGTTTTTGTTTATCCATTCACTGCATGCAGATTAGATGCAACGGTTTAGTGGTAAAGGTAGTCCTTTTAACCATCGTACAGACTCAAGGTTCGATTCCTATTAAATGCAGTATGTATGTGCCTAAGTGTATATAAACAATCCTAGTTTGACGATGTATAATCCATACTAATATTATAAATGCGAAAGTAACTCTGTCTGTCTGTCTGTTACTCAATCACGCCTAAACTACTGAACCAATTTGCATGAAATTTGGTATGGAGATATTTTGATACCCGAGAAAGGACATAGGCTACCTTTTATTGCGAAATATGTACCACGGGTGAAGCCGGGGCGGACCTCTAGTATCTTATATAACGAATAAATCCTATGACTCTACTAATAACGATTTCCAACTAAAATATACATATTTTATATAGAGAGCACAAATGAATATAGAGTCCGGTATAACTTTCCTGAGGCTGTTTTGATAAAGTTTTGAACTAAATTACGGGATAGACCACGTGTATCCGAATGAACACGTGTCTGCTTGTACTATTCTATACAATTATACAATCCTACAAGTTTAATAATAAATATATCTTCTTTAATATGATAAAGACAAAAGGTTTTTTTTATTTGTATGTTACGAATAAAATAAACTTAAAAAGTATGTACTCGTATTGATTTGGTTCAGTATTAGGCAAAATTTAAAAAAACATAGGACTTTTTTTCAAGGTCTTTAGAGACAAAGCTACGAAGAGCAGGTAGTATATGATATTAAGTTAGTGTCATTTAAAAAACTACTTCATTAGCAGATAGCACAACAGAAAAATCTCGACAACAACATACGGGAAATATTATATTATATCATTTATTATTAGTAACTGACATAGAAATACCTCTATCATTCATCAAAGTATAATTATTTTATATTTTGCAATAAACATTATGTTCTTACATTCAGTTAATACAAAAGTACATACATACATAATATTATAATTTATTTGAACAGCAACTAAAGTCTGCCCTCATTATGCTATTCAACGTATTATAATATTTTGTTAGCAAGAAATCGAGGACGTGAGTCATGTCGCAAAGGAATAAATTTCATATAAAACGTCTGTAGAATTATACTAACGCGTTTTTTTCTTCAATTTGTATACAAATATTCAATTAATGATTTGCATTCATATATTTTCTACTTTGGAAACATAAGTCTTTATCTAAATAACAAATTAAAGTTGAAGAATATTTCCTCATATGAATATAGGTATTTTTTTATTTTTTATGTAGGTAAATTTAACATCCCGATGAAGTACCTCCCCTATACACATCTAAAAAATCTCAACAAGAGTTCAAGTCCGTGTCAACAGTCGCGATATCAAACTACTAGCTGCTCCGCGCGGTTTCACCCCCGTGGCTCCACTCCTGTTGCCCGTAGCGTGATGAAATATAGCCTACGTCGATAAATGGGCTATCTAACACTGAAAGAATTTTTCAAATCGGACCAGTAGTTCCCAAGATTAGTGCGTTCAAACAAACAAACTCTTCAGCTTTATAATATGTATTAGTATAGATTATACCTCCAACTATGTACAATGTACATACAAAATTGTAAACAGTACAGATGCTATCAGATAAAACATTAACATAATAATGTATTTATTTCACCGTCTACGATACAAAGTCACAGGTTCTTTGAACTTGTGTCGAATCGTGTCACTTCAATGTTACGAGTTATTGTAAGTTGTATATTTGTTTTATTGTCACATTTGTATGTTTGGTATAGTTTATTTGTAAGGTCCTAGATTAAAATAATATTTATATAGAATAAAAAATTGTCGACATACAATTTATCTAAGTAAATTGATCAAAAAACGGTTTCTTTTTTATAAAATACGATTAGGTCTCAAGAACTATGTATTTTTTTGAGGAGTTGGTATGCACAGTTAAAATAGGTATATTAATAAATTTGTCCTAATGCAAAACAACACAGTAAACAAGGTTAATTTGACCAATACCTAATTATCTAAACATGTACTTTTTGCGCGTTCATTTAACAATATCTTTGCTACCTATTTACAATACGATACATATTCACTGCAACTTGCCTAAAACATGAGATATAATTATTATATTATGTTTGTAAACACAAAAAAACACAGGCGACATCATTGAATCTAGATTTTTTCGCTTTTTTATAAAATACACTGCATAGCTGCGAGCTCCCTTCCTACTTAAAACAAAATTTCGAGACAGGGTAGGTACTTATATACATATTTCTCTCTCTCCGTCTTGCATCAAAGTAAATGTGACAGCATGACAATTAGACTTCTCTGCACTCTTTTTACTAATTTCAACCCTTTTGTGTAACATTGCAAGGGTGGTTTGGTATACAATTCGTAAAACATGTCGAAAATTTTTTAATCAACATCCAGAAAACATGTAAAAATGATGGTTTTTAGAAAAGAATAACTATCATATCCACATAATCAAACGATATAATGTGTCATATTTTATGTAAGAAAACTTTTATTATATTTTTTAATTGTACTGCGACTGAAAAATCACGAGTTAACATTTTACGATTAAAGTTGTTATATCGTATTTTGAACCATAAAATAATAAAGAATGTTTATTAAACTATGTACAGTTTATATTTTAACCGATAAACTAAATATTTTATTGTTTCGACATAGTACTAAATAATAATTTAATCCTAGTACTTCATAAATTAATAACTTACAATAATTTCGTTGTAGTAACTAGTAACCTTTGTTGTTCAAGTCATTTGTATACCTGAATGCTTCTTTTAAAAGCACTTGAGCAAAACAACTCCTAAATCTGATTTAAGTTTAATTTTACAAAACAATATAAAAACAGCAATTATTAAGATCGTATTTAATTCTATGGAGAAGAAAATCTTGCTCGTAAAACAAGACTAGATCCTTGATAGTTATTTGAATTAGATATTTAGTTATTCCCAAAGTCTCCACATTAGTTTATTATTTCCGTAAGTTTTAACAAGACAAGTTATAATAATATGTATAACGTCATTAATTATCTAATGACACTTTAGGCGAATTCATTACGCAACTTATCACATGAATACGCATGTAATGGTTAGGGAGCCAGGTGCAAATTTGGTTAACTATTTCCTCTCAAGAGATAATTCGTCAGACGCATGAGAGTATAGTATTATAAAGCCTCGTGAACGTCAGCTGGCGCTCGGTTGGGGGGGTGAGCGGTTGTAGCCTCCCACGCACATAGGAAAAAAAATACATTCATTCATTCATTTCCTCTCAGCTAAAAATTTGTCAAATTGTAGCTAACCCAATATCTCAACGAAAAAAAATAGTCAGCTGGTTACAACATGGTGTATTATACGTCAGCTGCTGTCTCGAACATGAAAGTTAAATTTAAAGAAAAATTTATTTTCCGTTATTTCCTCTCAAACAAAAATTTACCTGATGATAGCTTATATGTAACTGTGGATAAATATATATGTCAGCTGGCTGTATCTTGGTGGAAAAACCGTCAGCTGATACGGGAGGCTACAACCGCTCTTCCCCCCAACCGAGCTCCAGCTGACGTTCACGAGGCTTCATAATACTATACTTTGATGCATTTTACTAATTACCGCTTGAGAGGAACTTGGTCATAAAATCTGCTGCTGGCTCCCGGACCATAATAGCCTATTTATTAGTTTATTAGGATTTTCCTTAAATTCAAATTCATCTCAAACAATTTGTTTGACATCGACCCTTTAAAATGTAAATAATATGGTGTAACACCTCTAATTCATCACTGGGCCAAATTTAAATATATTGTTATCAAAATCTTTACTTTGATTGGAATATTCTTTTCTAAAATACGCAACTCTGACAATAAAGTTAAAACGGTTTGGACAATTATTAATGGTGAATTGGGCAAAAGCCGATCAAACGATAGTACCATAAAACTTGTCAATTCTGGTAGGGTCATTGACAAAAGTGCTGATGTTGCGCTTGCTTTTGAAGATTTCTTTAGTAGTGTCCCTGCTAGTTTAACTAAGAATTTAAATTCGTCTTCAGCGCTTGCAGAGTCTTTATTGAGGGATCACGTTGCTGAGTGTAACAAATTATTTGAATTGCGACACGTGACTGCTAATGAAATTGTTAAAACTTTTAAAACATTAAATTTAAAAAAAACATGTGATCTCTGGGGTATGTCTGTAAATTTAGTAAATAATATCATAGAAAACATTGCCAATCAACTAGCGTTTATATTTAATCAGTGTTGCGACTGTGGTATATTCCCTGATTTACTAAAGTTTAGCAAAGTTATTCCTTTATTTAAAAGTGGTGACCAAGAAGACAGTAATAACTATAGGCCAATTTCCATATTACCAACTTTGAGCAAAGTCTTCGAGAAGCTAATTTTAAACCAATTAAGTAGTCATTTTGCATCAAATGGTTTACTGCACGCCAAACAGTATGGTTTCACAAAGGGGCGCTCTACCACTGATGCCGGAGTAGCTCTTTTGTCACATATATACAAAGCATGGGAAAATTCAAAGAATGCTTTGGAGATATTCTGCGACCTTTCTAAGGCTTTTGATTGTGTAGAACGGAAACTAAATTTTTATGGTATCAAAGGTTTAGCTCAGGATCTCATAGCTTCATATCTTCAGAACAGGGTACAAACCGTTGTCGTTAATGGAGAGAAATCTCGCGGCGCGCCGATTAACATAGGTGTTCCGCAGGGATCTATCTTAGGACCGTTTTTGTTCTTAGTGTATATTAATGACCTACCTTATTATTTGCAGGATATGTGTGAAATAGTACTGTTTGCAGATGACACCTCATTAATATTTAATGTGGATAGACATGACACAAATGTTGACGAAGTAAACTCTGCTCTTTTACGCATATCCAATTGGTTTAATGCTAATAATTTACTATTAAATACAAAAAAAACAAATTGTATAGAATTTATCCTCCCAAATGTAAAAAAGGTGGAAAGGAATATTATTTTAAACGGGGAGGCATTATACCCTGTGGAATCGACTGTTTTTCTTGGTTTGACATTAGATGAGAAGCTTCAATGGGGGGCCCATGTTACCACCACCGCTGCTAAGCTCAGCTCAGCTGCATATGCAGTTAGAAGAATAAGGCATCTCACCGATGAAGAAACGGCTAGATTGGTTTACTTTAGCTACTTTCATAGCATAATGTCCTATGGAATTCTGCTATGGGGCAGGGCTGCAGATATAGAAACTATATTTATATTACAGAAAAGAGCCATACGCTCTATATATAATTTGCGTGCTCGAGACTCACTAAGAGATCTCTTTAAGAATACTGGTATCCTTACTGTACCGTCGCAGTATATATTTAATAATATTTTATATGTACACAATAACGCTTACTTACACACAAAAGTAGGAGATAGACATTGTTATGACACAAGAAACAGAAATAAAATTGAAATGCCATTTTTCCGGCTAGCTAAAGTTAAAAATTCATTTATGGGCCAAGGTATACGCTTTTACAACAGAATTCCTCATAATATTAAAGAGTTTAGTAGTTCTAAATTTAAAACTTATATGTATAAAAAATGTACTTGTCCAGAGAGCCTATTACAGTATTAAGGAATTTATGGACGATAAAAACCCATGGAGGGTTGTCGCGTAAAAACCACAGGACAGTTCTTTGGCATATTATGATAATATATTATGATATTACATATGTAATTTGTAAAATTGTAAATCTGACATGATTAAAAAGAGCAACTATGGAGTTTCTTGCCGATTCTTCTCCGTAGATACTGCTTTCCGAATCGGTGGTAAATGTTAAAAATATGTACTTAATGACGTTTCAAAAGTGCTTCTAGAAGAAGTCTAATTGAATAAATAAATGTTTGAGTTTGAGTTTGAGTTTAAGACAATCTACGTATATGTAATTAGGCTCATTTTTAATCTTATTGCCTCACACCTGGGCTACTTACTTAATTTTACTTTACCACACATAGCAAGACATTAATCAATAGTCCCTAGAGAACCTAACCAATATCATATACCTACTACATAACATTTTTTTTTTATGCTATAGGATAGCAAACGAGCAGACGCGTCGCCTGGTGTTAAGCGATACACGCCGCCCATAAGCATCCACTCCACTGGGAAGTGGATGTGTTGCTGTCCTCAGGAAAGGAGAAGGGTATAAAAGAGAGGGACCTAAAATTTTAGGTCCATGCCTACTACATAGTATCTACCCTTGAAAGTATACACTACTTATACACTTAGCTATATCAAAACAGAAGTACAATTTTAGAGGTCAAACATGTAGGTATCCAAATTATGGAAAGTGCAGAGTCATTACCATCAATACAGCTAATGGTACAAAGAATAATTGGCTTTCACTTATAATAAAAACGCGAGATTGTATCGCCCGAGATACTATGGGAACAATTTGAGACGGTAATGTGGAAGTTATTGTTGTGTTCGCTTTTTATACGTATACTAGTTAAGCGACCCGACTTTGCACGGATATTGCTTATTAATGTTCCCAATCCGTTATGAATATTTTCTGTTAATCTTCATAAATATGTGAGTAGTTGTGTCCCGCGATTTTACCCGCATTGCACCAATCCTATTGGTCTTAGCGTGATGATAAATCTTACACTGAAAGAATTTATAGAAATAAGCACTTTCAAACAAACATGCAACTCTCCAACTTATGAAATATCAAGTATAAATGAGATCTTTGTTATTACTTTAAATTTTAAAAGATACATTTACACACAATTCATGTCAATTCAAATTCACAATAATAGTTTGCAAATCTAATCTAATTACATACATGATTTCTCACATTATCCAAATCTATGTGAACACAAAGTTATTATAAACTAGCGGTCCGCCCCAGCTTCGCCCGTAGTACATATTTCGCAATAAAAGGTAGCCTATGTTCTTTCTCAGGGTCTAAAGATTGTCTGTGCCAAACATCAAAATCGGTCCAGTAGCTTATGCGTGAAAACCATACATACATACATACAAACCTTTCCTCTTTATAATATTAGTATAGATTCACAAAAACAATATAATAATATAACTTATCAAGTAACATCACACAAAATAAACTAATCACAAAAAATAAACTAAAATTAGTTTTGAAAGAATGGCTTCTTACTTTGAATTACGAGGATACAGAGGTATTGCTAACTGTTAGGACGTAATACTTAAGTAATGAAAGTAAAATACATTAA
The DNA here is from genome assembly GCF_061535455.1 of Colias philodice. Classification (NCBI taxonomy): domain Eukaryota; kingdom Metazoa; phylum Arthropoda; class Insecta; order Lepidoptera; family Pieridae; genus Colias; species Colias philodice. The sequence continues at coordinate 5,902,727 of NC_143112.1, forward strand.
AATTAAGTATTTTTTATTTATTTCTATAGACTTAGTGAATGACTGGCTTTATATATCCAGTCATTCGATCCCAAGACCCGTCGTTGGTCGTAGGGCTAAGTGCAAGTGTAATGGGAAAATAATTTTGCCTAAATAAATACAATGATAATTATATCATTTTAAAATATACAAAACCGTTGCTTTCTGGACTGGTGGTTACAACTGAGCTTTGGTATAATAGTGGTTTATATATTTTTTGTAGTTTTTCTTATTTCTAGTGTTTTCTTTTCTCTCAACAAGTATAAATAAAATGTGATCCAACGAAGTGAGGAGTGGGGGCCTGGTGACCTAAAATACAGGTAATTTTTATTACCTAGTTTAGGTACCAGTCTCACACTTATTTATATGTAATGGAAATGTGTACTTATTTAATGTAACCAATGTGAGAAAATAAACTCTTTTTTATTTTATTTATTTAAAGTAAACAGTACACCATGGCTGATAGTGATAAGTTATCAGTAAGTCAAGACAAAGAGGCTGTGACTTATAATAAAATATGTATTTGCAAAATCATGATGCTTGAAATATTTTTTGAGGTCAACATTATAATTGTTTTAATTATAGTATGGTTGTTTTGCATGTTATGTACATATTTATTTAAACAAAAAAATAGGTGAGCAAATGAACTGAATACAAAAGCATAGAATCCATACTAATATTATAAATGCGAAAGTAACTCTGTCTGTCTGTCTGTTACTCAATCACGACTAAACTACTGAACCAATTTTCATGAAATTTGATATGGAGATATTTTGATACCCGAGAAAGGACATAGGCTACTTTTTATCCCGGGAAAATGACGCATTCCCGGAAATCCCACGGGAACGGGATCTATCTATCTATCTATCGGGTTTTTTCTTTGACTGCGCGGGCGAAGCCGCGGGCGGAAACCTAGTACATATGTTCGTAAGTTATCTTATATCTTAATCTATACTAATTATAATACTAAAAAGCTGAAGTTTGTTTGTTTGAACATGCCTAACTTGGGAACTACTGTATTAGTACCAATTCCACAAAAATTATTGAACTGTTAGATGCAGATGATGTTGTAAGTGATGACTGAGTGCTAAAATATAATATATACCATGGGTGAAGCCGGGGCGGACTGCTGGTAAATAAAAAAAATATATCATGATATATATTCAAATACATGAAACATCAATCTGCATATTATATTACTTATATATAATAACTAGATTTCCGCCCGCGGCTTCGCCCGCGTTTTCAAAGGAAAACCCGCATAGTTCCCGTTCCTGTGGGATTTCCGGGATAAAACCTATCCTATGTGTCCAAGTTACCCTCTATATGTGTGCTACATAACATTGTAATCGGTTCAGTAGTTTTTACGTGAAAGAGTAACAAACATCCATACAAACTTTCGCCTTTATAATAGTATTAAGATAATGAAAACAGTCAAAGTTGTCTATTAATCAAATATACATTTTGATATCAAATAAATAATTTACAATTCATTCACCTCATAAATATAATAAATGAAACCTATTTGGAATTTTATATCTTAGCATTGAAATATTCATGCTATTTGCTTATCATGAAATTAAATATACTCACAAGGTATTTAATATTTATTGTGGGATTTCTATTAGTTATTTAATTTCACTTTGAAGGCATTATTTATATAATCTTCTAATGTAAATACTAACCTCAGGAAATACTGGTCTGATTTGAAAAATTATTTCAGTGTTAGATAGCCCATTTATCGAGGAAGGCTATAGGCTATATATTGTCAACAATTGTCACGCTAAGACCAACAGGAGCAGAGCCACGCGGTCGAAACTGAATGGCGCAGCTAGTTATAGAATATGCCATACTTTTCATTCTATATTTAAACAAGTAATCTTTTCAGTGATGGAAGAAAAGAGAAGATATTTATAATTAAATTATGTTTCTATGTATAGTTTTTATCATGGGTCCAACAGAAAAAAGAAATTGTTGCACCAGCATTCTTTTAAGATAATCAACCGCTTGATGTGATGTATGGCAGAAAAAAATGTACATGTACATTTTTGTTACTACTGTTTCACTGATGTTTCTTTAGAGACAAGTCTGTGTCCTGCCAGACAGAGAAATTTTTTCATCTCCAACAGCAAACATATTCAGGACCATAAATAAACTGCACAAAATCCCCTAAATTTGTTTGTATACATTACAGATCAAATGCTCAATGATCTTAGTTGGTTTCCTTGTATTAATTATAATATTATACTCTATTAACAATAAAAGTTTGAGGAAAATCATGTAAAGGTCATTTAAAATATAAATATAAGATGCAGTCCTTATTTATTTTTTTTGTATTCTAAAATTAAAGAATCAATTGTACTCAAAAGTTTTGGTATTTATAGCCAAATTTATTTAAAAACATAGAAAAACACAGAGGAAAGATATTCAAATAACTAATTTTGGAAATTACAATAAATGACCTAACTTCTGAGGTCATTGACATGGCAAAAAAGATAAAAACTTTGTGTTGTATTTTTTTGTGCCTATGGAATCTTTTATATTTTCTATTGATACAAGAGCTACAGCACTGCCAGGTACCATCAAAATCCATTCAGTAGATTTTGCTTGAAACAATACAAACATAATAAATTCTTATAGTTTTAGTTGGAAGTACAAAAGTAGGATTTACTAATTACATTACATTTAAAATTTATTTTTATTTCATTTTATTTTATTTATTCACGAAATTAACGAGTCAATTTATACTGGCTGACCTGAATTTCATACAGAAGAAAGTACATATTATCTCGTTTTAATTTTTTTATAAAGTTTAGAACTTATGTTTCGTTAGCTTTTGTTAGTCATTTATTCCTTGAAACTGATTAACAAGATAGGGATTAATTATTTTTAATGAGATTCATTAATAACAATATTAATTATTTATCAATAAATGATAAATACTTTATACTTATCATTAGTAATCATAGGAAGTACTTAAAAATAATATTATGAGTTTACTAGCTTTCCGCCCGCGGCTTCGCCCGCATTTTCAAAGATAAACCCGCATAGTTCCCGTTCCCGTGGGATTTCCGGGATAAAACCTATCCTATGTGTTAATCCAAGTTACCCTCTATATGTGTGCTAAATTTCATTGTAATCGGTTCAGTAGTTTTTACGTGAAAGAGTAACAAACATCCATACATCCATACAAACTTTCACATTTATAATATTATAATAGGAAGGATATTTTCATGCATGTTTAGTGTAACTGCAGGTCTATTATGAAATGCAGTTAAAAATTATTTGAATTCTATGTTATTTTAGGTCAACATAGATTATATAATACATAAAAATATGAATTGGAACTTTGATTGTGTTTAATTAGATTTTTAGAACATTTGACCCACGAGTTGACCTAATTATATTCCAATTGTAATAAATAATTTTTCTCTTACATTAAACCAAATCTGGACTGCATAACAGTAAAAGAAGGCTTTGATTGTCTCTAAAATATACTCAGAACGAATAATGTTAAATGTTTTACTAATTCAGTGATTTATAGGTTAGTTTATACACCTCTAGGTTAGTTTTACAGTTAATTTAGTTTCATAATGATCTTACAAAGTTATAAATATAAATTTCAGGACAAATTTCACACACGGCACGATCTGATCCCATACTAAGCTTTTGCTTGTGTTATGGAAACCAGATGGCTGATAAACATCTTCTTATATATAAAAATGAATCGCAAAATGTGTTGGTAAGCACATAACTCGAGAACGGCTGAACCGATTT